>NW_027660144.1:0-8373 GCF_963210335.1 Falco punctatus | reverse complement strand
CTGTTGGTCTGGCTGTCAGTCCAGTGGTCGTCCAGCTGGCCGCCTGTTGCTCTGGTGGTCGGTCCGGTGGTTGTCCGGCTGTCCGTCCAGCTGTCCATCCTTCCGGTGGTTCCAGGGGGGCGGCTGTTCCCTCTGACCCGGGCGTCACAGCCCTGGTGTTTGTCCCGGGGGGGTTGGGGGGTGTCTGGTCACCCCCACCTGGTGTCCCTCTGGGTGGCTGTCCCTTGGTGTCCCCAGGGCTGTCCCCAGGGTGGCTGGCTGTCCCCACTCCTGTCCCCAAGGCTGCCTGTCCATCCCCTCCTGCTCCCCCTGGGTGTCCCCACGTGGGTGTCTGTCCCCCTGGGTGTCCCCCCTGTCCCCATGGCTGTCCCTGGGTGTCCCCACATGGGTGTCACGTCTGTGCCCCTGGGTGTCACACCTGTCCCCATGGCTGTCCCTGGGTGTCCCCACGTGGGTGTCTGTCCCCCTGAGTGTCACATCTGTCCTGCTGGGTGTCTCTCTGTCCCCGCTGTCCCCATGGCTGTCCCTGGGTGTCCCCACGTGGGTGTCTGTCCCCCTGGGTGTCACATCTGTCCCCATGGCTGTCCCTGGGTGTCCCCCATGTGGGTGTCTGTCCCCGGGTGTCACGTCTGTCCCCCTTGGTGTCTGTCTGTGTCCCCTGTCCCCATGGCTGTCCCTGGCTGTCCCCACATGGGTGTCATGTCTGTGCCCCTGGGTGTCGCATCTGTCCCCATGGCTGTCTCTGGGTGTCCCCACGTGGGTGTCTGTCTGTCCCCCCTGTCCCCATGGCTGTCCCTGGTTGTCCCCACGTGTCTGTCTGTCCCCCTGGGTGTCTGTCTGTCCCCCTGGGTGTCTGTCCCTCCCCGCCCCCCCCATGGCTGCCCCTCCATCCCCTCCTGCTCCCCCTGGGTGCCCCCACATGGGTGTCTCCCCCCCCCACTCCCCCCGCCCCACTTTCCCTGTACCACCCATGGGTGCCAGGGTCTGGGGGTGCCCCTGGGGCCTCCCCCTGACCCCTCCCCCCCCCAGGTGTGGAAGTACCCCAAGGTGTGGGAGGGCTTCATCAAGTGCTGCCAGCGCACGAAAGCCCCAGTCCTTCCAGGTGGTCCTGCAGCTGCCCCCCCCCCCAACTGGCCGCCGTCTTTGAGAAGTGCCCCGAGCTGCGCGAGCCCCTGCTCAGCCACGTCCGCGCCCTCACCCCCCCACCAGGTAAGACACCCCCCCCCCCCCAAAAAAAAAAAAAAAAAAACAAACCTGAGGGGGGACACAGCGGGGCACCCCCGGCTCCCCGCTGACCCCCTGCCCACCCCCCCAAACCCGCAGCAAGCCCACGTCCCGCTCTCCACCATGGCCATCCTGGAGGCCTCCGCGCGCCATGAGCCCGACGCCCGGGAGGGGGCCACCCGGAGAGGTGAGGTGTGGGGGGGGTGGTCTCGGTGCCTCCAGCCCCCGCCCGGGGCAGGGAGAGAGGTGGGGGCTCCCCCCTCACCCCTCCCTGTGGCCCCCCCACCCCCCAGGAGAAGCCAGCGAAGCGGCCGAGCGAGGAGGAGGCGAAGGGGGAAAGCCGTCCCCCCCGGCAGCGGGGGGGGGGACCCAGTGCGGGTGCCCCCCACCTTCTGAGGCGCCCCCTGACCTGGGGGGGGGCCGACCTGGAGCCCCCCCCCATCTTCATCAGTGTCCCTGAGGATGAGGAGAGCTCGGGGGGGGCTGGGTCCCCCCCCTGATGCTACCGTTGACCCCCCCGCAGCACCCCCCAAGGTATGAAGCCCCCACCCCAGCACCCTGCGTGCCCCTTTGTGGGGTCGGGGTGGGGGGTGGGGCACCTCTAACCCCCACCTCTTTCTCTCTCCAGGACCCCCCCGTCGGCACGGACCCCCCCGCAGCAGGGCCCTCCCCAGCCGAGGCAGCCGCCAGCAGCCCCTCCTCCTCAGAGCCACCCCCCCCCGGCACCCAGAGCCCCGAGGTGCCCCCCGGGGGGGCTCCTGATGCCCCCCCAGGGCCAGCAGAGGGCTGAGGGGGAAGGGGGTGCCCCCCGCCCCAGGGGTGCCCCCTCCCCCCAGCCAGGTGTGCCCTCCCGGCGCCCAGGGGTGGCCCCCCCCCTGCACCCAGGGGTACTAGTGCTCAATAAAAAGGTGTGGGAGCAGCGCTGGGGCTGTGTCTGTTTTGGGGGAGCGGGGGGGGTCGCCCCCCTGAACCGCCCGAGCCCCCCCCCTGCCCCGCGCCGGCCCCAGCACGGTGCGGCCGGCAGGGGGCGCTGCTGAGTAGGCGTGGTCTGAGGGGAGGGGGGCGTGGCTACGCGTGACTCAGCGCGTTGCCATGGGCAGCGGCGGCGGCGGGCGGGCCACTTCCGGTGGGCGGTGACGCCCTTCCGGTGGGAAGATGGCGGCGGCGGCGGCGGCCCCGGGGGGTGGGTGAGGGCCCCGCGGCGCTCCCCGGCGCAGCCGCTGGAGCTCAAGAGCCAGTTCCGCACCCGCGAAGGCTCCTACCGGCTGCTGGGGCCCCCGAGCCCCGGCCCCCGCGCCGGCCCCGTCGCCGCCCCCGGGCCCTCCCCGCCCGCCGCCGGCCCGGGCCCGGCCGCTGCCGCCGCCCCGGGTCCGGCCGCGCTGCCGCCGGTGCGGTTGTCCATGGTGCGGCTGGCGCTCCCGCCCGCCGAGGAACCGGGGAGCCCGGCCGAGCGCAGCCGAGTCTGCTTCAACCTGGGCCGGGAGCTCTACTTCTACGGCGGGGCCGGCTCCGGGTGGTCGCGGCAGCCGACGGGTACGGGGGAACCGGGGGCCCCATGGCGGGGGGATGGGGCTGACGGGGGGATGGAGACACCGGGGCTGTGAAAGGGGCGGTACAGCCGGGACCGGGGGGTTGGGTCCGCGAGCACGGGAGCTGGCGGGGACGGGGACACCGGGGCCGGTAACGGTGACCCCAGACCTCCTGGGTGCCACCTGCTACTGGGGGCGGTGGGGACGGTGACAAGGGGGCTGGTAACGGTGATCCCAGACCCCCTAGGTGCCACCTGCTAATGGGGACGGTGACACCTGGACCGGTGACAGTGACCCCAGACCTCCTAGGTGCCACCTGCTAACGGGGACAGTGGGGATGGTGACACCAGCCCTGGGAACGGGGACAGTGGGGATGGTGACACCAGCCCTAGGAACGGGGACAGTGGGGATGGTGACACCAGCCCTAGGAACGGGGACAGTGGGGATGGTGACACCAGCCCTGGGAACGGGGACAGTGGGGATGGTGACACCAGCCCTAGGAACGGGAACAGTGGGGATGGTGACACCAGCCCTAGGAACGGGGACAGTGGGGGATGGTGACACCAGCCCTGGGAACGGTGACACTGGGGCTGGTGACACCAGCCCTAGGAACGGGGACAGTGGGGATGGTGACACCAGCCCTAGGAACGGTGACACTGGGGCTGGTGACAGTGACACCAGACCTCCTAGGTGCCACCTGCTACCGGGGACAGTGACCCCAGACCTGGGGACGGTGACACTGGGACCAGTAACGGTGACCCCAGACCTCCTGGGTGCCACCTGCTAGTGGGGACAGTGACACCAGGGCAGGTAACGGTGACCCCCAGACCTCCTGGGTGCCACCTGCTACTGGGGACAGTGGGGATGGTGACACCAGCCCTGGGAACGGTGACATTGGGGCTGGTGACAGTGACACCAGACCTCCTAGGTGCCACCTGCTAGTGGGGGCAGTGACCCCAGACCTGGGGACGGTGACACTGGGACCGGTAACGGTGACCCCAGACCTCCTGGGTGCCACCTGCTAGTGGGGACAATGACACCAGGGCAGGTAACGGTGACCCCAGACCTCCTAGGTGCCACCTGCTAATGGGGACAGTGGGGATGGTGACCCCAGGCCTGGGAATGGTGACACCGGGGCCGGTGACAGTGACACCAGACCTCCTAGGTGCCACCTGCTACTGGGGACAGTGACCCCAGACCTGGGGACTGTGACACCAGGATCGGTAAACGGTGACCCCAGACCTCCTGGGTGCCACCTGCTAGTGGGGACAGTGACACCAGGGCAGGTAACAGTGACCCCAGACCTCCTGGGTGCCACCTGCTACTGGGGACAGTGACACCAGGATCGGTAACGGTGACCCCAGACCTCCTGGGTGCCACCTGCTAGTGGGGACAGTGGGGATGGTGACACCAGCCCTGGGAACGGTGACACCGGGGCTGGTGACAGTGACACCAGACCTCCTAGGTGCCACCTGCTACCGGGGACAGTGACCCCAGACCTGGGGACAGTGACACTGGGACCGGTAACGGTGACCCCAGACCTCCTGGGTGCCACCTGCTAGTGGGGACAGTGACACCAGGGCAGGTAACGGTGACCCCAGACCTCCTGGGTGCCACCTGCTACTGGGGACAGTGGGGATGGTGACCCCAGGCCTGGGAACAGTGACACCGGGGCCGGTGACAGTGACACCAGACCTCCTAGGTGCCACCTGCTAGTGGGGACAGTGACCCCAGACCTGGGGACGGTGACACTGGGACCGGTAACGGTGACCCCAGACCTCCTAGGTGCCACCTGCTAGTGGGGACAGTGACCCCAGACCTGGGTACTGTGACACCAGGATCGGTAACGGTGACCCCAGACCTCCTGGGTGCCACCTGCTAGTGGGGACAGTGGGGATGGTGACACCAGCCCTGGGAACGATGACACTGGGGCTGGTGACAGTGACACCAGACCTCCTAGGTGCCACCTGCTAACGGGGATGGTGACACTCGGCCTGGGGACGATGACATTGGGGCCAGTGACAGTGACACCAGACTTCCTAGGTGCCACCTGCTACTGGGGACAGTGACCCCAGACCTGGGGACGGTGACACTGGGACCGGTAACGGTGACCCCAGACCTCCTGGGTGCCACCTGCTACTGGGGACAGTGACCCCAGACCTGGGGACTGTGACAGCGGGACCGGTGACAGTGACCCCAGACCTCCTGGGTGCCACCTGCTAACGGGGACAATGGGGACGGTGACCCCAGACCTGGGGACGGTGACACCGGGACCGTTCCCAGTGACCTTTGACCCCTCCGGAGCCACCTCCACAGTTGGACAACGGTGACCCCAAAACCCCCCTTGGTGGTGGTGGCCCAAGAACATCCGGGGGGGGGGGGGACACTTTGAGGAGGGGGTGGGGGTGAGGTGGTGGGGGTGGGGTGTCACCCCCCGCAGGTGACACAGCTGTCCCCTCCCAGTCCTTAGACCTGCACAAACCCATCGACAAGCGGATTTACAAGGGGACGCAGCCCACCTGCCACGACTTCAACCAGTTCACCGCCGCCGCCGACACCATCGCCTTACTGGTGGGCTTCTCCGCCGGCCAGGTCCAGTACCTCGACCTGGTGAAGAAAGACACCAGCAAGCTCTTTAACGAGGAGGTGGGTGGCCACACCCCTTGGGTGGGGGGAGGGGCGACAGGACCACACCCCATCCCCCACCCCGGGGGAGCCACCGCTGTCACCGCTACCGGGGGTGGGGGGCACACGGCGCGGCGGTGGCGCAGGGATAGAGGAGACGGGGGAGGGGGTCGTTGGGGGTGGGTTTCAGCAAAGGGCCCTCCCTGGTGTCCCCAAATGTCCCCGTTTGTGTCCCCAAATGTCCCCGTTTGTGTCCCCAAATGTCCCCGTTTGTGTCCCCAACGTGCCGCTTTGGGCTCTGCCCCCTGTGCCACCTCAGCCCTCCCTGGTGTCCCCAAATGTCCCATTTTGTGTCCCCAAATGTCCACATTTTCTGTCCCCAACATGCCGCTTCGGGCTCTGCCCCTTGTGCCACCTCAGCCCTCCCTGGTGTCCCCAAATGTCCCATTTTGTGTCCCCAAATGTCCCATTTTGTGTCCCCAAATGTCCACATTTTCTGTCCCCAACGTGCCGCTTCGGGCTCTGCCCCTTGTGCCACCTCAGCCCCTCCCTGGTGTCCCCCAAATGTCCCATTTTCTGTCCCCAAATGTCCACATTTTCTGTCCCCAACGTGCCGCTTTGGGCTCTGCCCCTGTGCCACCTCAGCCCTCCCTGGTGTCCCCAAATGTCCCAGTTTGTGTCCCCAGACATCCCCCGTTTGTGTCCCCAACGTGCCACTTTGGGCTCTGCCCCCTGTGCCACCTCAGCCCTCCCTGGTGTCCCCAAATGTCCCATTTTGTGTCCCCAAATGTCCCCATTTTCTGTCCCCAACGTGCTGCTTTGGGCTTCACCCCCTGTGCCACCTCAGCCCTCCCTGGTGTCCCCAAATGTCCCATTTTCTGTCCCCAGACATCCCCGTTTGTGTCCCCAACGTGCCGCTTTGGGCTCTGCCCCTGTGCCACCTCAGCCCTCCCTGGTGTCCCCCAAATGTCCCAGTTTGTGTCCCCAGACATCCCCGTTTGTGTCCCCAACGTGCCACTTTGGGCTCTGCCCCCTGTGCCACCTCAGCCCTCCCTGGTGTCCCCAAATGTCCCATTTTGTGTCCCCAAATGTCCCCATTTTCTGTCCCCAACGTGCTGCTTTGGGCTTCACCCCCTGTGCCACCTCAGCCCTCCCTGGTGTCCCCAAATGTCCCATTTTCTGTCCCCAGACATCCCCGTTTGTGTCCCCAACGTGCTGCTTCGGGCTCTGCCCCCTGTGCCACCTCAGCCCTCCCTGGTGTCCCCAAACGTCCCCATTTACGCCCCCAACCCTCCTCTTCATGCCCTGCCCTCTCCACCACCCTCAGGCTACCCCGTGCTGCCCCAGCTGCAAGCAGGGGGGGCCCGATCCTGCCCCTCTAACCCCTCCCCCCCCCCCCTTTTCCCCCCTCACCCCCCCCCCAGCGCCTCATCGACAAGACCAAGGTGACCTTCGTCAAGTGGCTGCCGGAGACGGAGCGGCTCTTCCTGGCCTCCCACGCCAGCGGCCACCTCTACCTGTATGACGCCGAGCAGCCCTGCGGGGGGGCTACGGCCCCCCAGTACAACCTCCTGACCCAGGGCGAAGGCTTCAGCGTCTTCGCCTGTAAAAGCAAAACCCCCCGTAACCCCCTCCTCAAATGGGTGGTGGGCGAGGGGGCCCTCAACGAATTCGCCTTTTCGCCCGACGGCCGCTCGCTGGCCTGCGTCAGCCAGGACGGTTGCCTCCGCGTTTTTCATTTCGATTCCATGCTGCTGCAGGGGATGATGAAAAGTTATTTCGGGGGGCTCCTCTGCGTCTGCTGGAGCCCCGACGGCCGCTACGTGGTAACGGGGGGCGAGGACGACCTGGTGACCGTTTGGTCTTTCGCCGAAGGGCGAGTGGTAGCCCGTGGGCACGGTCACAAATCTTGGGTCAACGCTGTAGCTTTCGATCCTTTTACCGGGGCGGCGCAGAGCCCCCAAAGCGCCCAGCTGAGCGGGGGAGGGGAGGAAGAGGAGGAACCCCCCGATCCCCTCGTCCGTCGTTCCCCCGCCGTCACCTACCGCTTCGGTTCGGCCGGTCAGGACACCCAGTTCTGCCTGTGGGACCTGACCGAGGACGTCCTCTACCCTCGCCCCCCCCTCTCCCGTGCCCGTACCCTCACCGCTTCGGGGGACGCCACCGTACCCGTACCGGGTTTACCCCGCTCGCTTTCCCCGTTCCAACAGCCTCCCGCAACCGGCGGGGACGGGTTCGGCTCGCGGACCCCCCCCCGACGCCCCCCCGGCTTTCAGCGTGGGTCGTTTTGCCACGTTGACGCTGCAGGAACGGAAAGGACCCTCCGGCACCGAAAAAGAACACAAACGTTATCATAGTTTGGGCAACATCAGTCGAAGCGGGGAGAAAAATCCCAGTGGGACCGGATCCCGGGGGCGGCTGGATACGGCCAAGGTGCTGGGGACGGCGCTGTGCCCCCGGATTCACGAGGTGCCGCTGCTGGAACCCCTCGTCTGTAAGAAAATCGCCCACGAGCGGCTGACGGTGCTGCTGTTCCTGGAGGATTGTATCGTCACCGCCTGCCAGGAGGGACTCATCTGTACCTGGGCACGGCCCGGCAAGGCCGTGAGTGCGCCTGGGGGGGCTGGGGGGGTCCCATCGGTAGCCTCAGGGGTCACATGGGGGGTTTGGGGGGGCTGAGGGGGATGCTGGGGGTCCCATCCGCAGCCTCAGGGTCTGATGGGAGGTTTGGGGGGGATGAGGGTCGGCAGCCTCAGGGGTCAGATGGGGGCTGAGGGGGATGCTGGGGGTCCCATCGGCAGCCTCAGGGTCTGATGGGGGGGTTTGGGGGGGCTGAGGGGGATGTGGGGGTCCCATCGGCAGCCTGGGGAGGTCCCATTGGCAGCCTGGGGGTCCCATCAGCAGCCTCAGAGTCTGATAGGGGGTTTGGGGGGGGCTGAGGGGGATGCTGGGGGTCCATCGGCAGCCTCAGGGTCTGATGGGGGGTTTGGGGGGG
>NW_027660145.1:0-112000 GCF_963210335.1 Falco punctatus | reverse complement strand
AGGCTTAGACTCAGGCTCTTAGGGTTAGGGTTAGACTCAGGCTCTTCGGGTTAGGGTTAGACTCAGGCTCTTAGGGTTCGGGTTCGACTCAGGCTCTTAGGGTTAGGCTTAGACTCAGGCTCTTAGGGTTAGGGTTAGACTCAGGCTCTTAGGGTTAGGCTTAGACTCAGGCTCTTAGGCTTAGGGTTAGACTCAGGCTCTTAGGGTTAGGGTTAGACTCAGGCTCTTAGGGTGAGGGTTAGACTCAGGCTCTTAGGGTTAGGGTTAGACTCAGGCTCCTAGGGTTAGGCTTAGACTCAGGCTCTTAGGGTTAGGCTTAGACTCAGGCTCTTAGGGTTAGGGTTAGACTCAGGCTCTTAGGGTGAGGGTTAGACTCAGGCTCTTAGGGTTAGGGTTAGACTCAGGCTCTTAGGGTTAGGGTTAGACTCAGGCTCTTAGGGTTAGGCTTAGACTCAGGCTCTTAGGGTTAGGGTTAGACTCAGGCTCTTAGGGTTAGGGTTAGACTCAGGCTCTTAGGGTTAGGGTTAGACTCAGGCTCCTAGGGTTAGGCTTAGACTCAGGCTCTTAGGGTGAGGCTTAGCCTCAGGCTCTTAGGGTGAGGGTTAGACTCAGGCTCTTAGGGTTAGGGTTAGACTCAGGCTCTTAGGGTGTGGGTTCGACTCAGGCTCTTAGGGCGAGGGTTAGACTCAGGCTCTTAGGGTTAGGGTTAGACTCAGGCTCTTAGGGTTAGGGTTAGACTCAGGCTCTTAGGGTGAGGGTTAGAGTCAGGCTCTTAGGGTTAAGGTTAGACTCAGGCTCTTAGGCTTAGGGTTAGACTCAGGCTCTTAGGGTTAGGCTTAGACTCAGGCTCTTAGGCTTAGGGTTAGACTCAGGCTCTTAGGGTTTGGGTTAGATTTAGGCTCTTAGGCTTAGGGTTAGACTCAGGCTCTTAGGGTGAGGGTTAGACTCAGGCTCTTAGGGTTAGGGTTAGACTCAGGCTCTTAGGGTGTGGGTTCGGCTCAGGCTCTTAGGGTTAGGGTTCGACTCAGGCTCTTAGGGTTAGGGTTAGACTCAGGCTCTTAGGGTGAGGGTTAGACTCAGGCTCTTAGGGTTAGGCTTAGACTCAGGCTCTTAGGGTTAGGCTTAGACTCAGGCTCTTAGGGTGAGGGCTAGACTCAGGCTCTTAGGGTGAGGGTTAGACTCAGGCTCTTAGGGTGAGGGTTAGACTCAGGCTCTTAGGGTGAGGGTTAGACTCAGGCTCTTAGGGTTAGGCTTAGACTCAGGCTCTTAGGGTTAGGGTTAGACTCAGGCTCTTAGGCTTAGGGTTCGACTCAGGCTCTTAGGGTTAGGGTTAGACTCAGGCTCTTAGGGTGAGGGTTAGACTCAGGCTCTTAGGGTGAGGGTTAGACTCAGGCTCCTAGGGTTAGGCTTAGGTTAACCAGGCTCTTAGGGTGAGGGTTAGACTCAGGCTCTTAGGGTTAGGGTTAGACTCAGGCTCTTAGGGTTAGGGTTAGACTTAGGCTCTTAGGGTTAGGGTTAGACTCAGGCTCTTAGGGTTAGGGTTAGACTCAGGCTCTTCGGGTTAGGGTTAGACTCAGGCTCTTAGGGTTAGGGTTAGACTCAGGCTCTTAGGGTTAGGGTTAGACTCAGACTCTTAGGGCTAGGTTTAGACTCAGGCTCTTAGGGTTAGGGTTAGACTCAGGCTCTTAGGGTTAGGCTTAGACTCAGGCTCTTAGGGTTAGGGTTAGACTCAGGCTCTTAGGGTTAGGGTTAGACTCAGGCTCTTAGGGTTAGGGTTAGACTCAGGCTCTTAGGGTTAGGCTTAGACTCAGGCTCTTAGGGTTAGGGTTAGACTCAGGCTCTTAGGGTTAGGGCTAGATTCAGGCTCTTAGGGTTAGCGTTAGAGTCAGGCTCTTAGGGTTAGGGTTAGATTTAGGCTCTTAGGGTTAGGCTTAGCCTCAGGCTCTTAGGGTTAGGCTTAGACTCAGGCTCTTAGGGTTAGGCTTAGACTCAGGCTCTTAGGGTTAGGGTTAGACTCAGGCTCTTAGGGTGAGGGTTAGACTCAGGCTCTTAGGGTTAGGGTTAGACTCAGGCTCTTAGGGTTAGGGTTAGACTCAGGCTCTTAGGGTTAGGGTTAGACTCTGGCTCTTCTTGTTAGGGTTAGACTCAGGCTCTTAGGGTGAGGGTTAGACTCAGGCTCTTAGGGTGAGGGTTAGACTCAGGCTCCTAGGGTTAGGCTTAGACTCAGGCTCTTAGGGTTAGGCTTAGACTCAGGCTCTTAGGGTTAGGGTTAGACTCAGGCTCTTAGGGTGAGGGTTAGACTCAGGCTCTTAGGGTTAGGGTTAGACTCAGGCTCTTAGGGTGAGGGTTAGACTCAGGCTCTTAGGGTTAGGGTTAGACTCAGGCTCTTAGGGTGAGGGTTCGACTCAGGCTCTTAGGGTTAGGGTTAGACTCAGGCTCTTAGGGTTAGGGTTAGACTCAGGCTCTTAGGGTTAGGGTTAGACTCAGGCTCTTAGGGTTAGGGTTAGACTCAGGCTCTTAGGGTTAGGGTTAGACTCAGGCTCTTAGGGTTAGGCTTAGACTCAGGCTCTTAGGGTTAGGGTTCGACTCAGGCTCTTAGGGTTAGGGTTCGACTCAGGCTCTTAGGGTTAGGGTTAGAGTCAGGCTCTTAGGGTTAGGGTTAGACTCAGGCTCTTCGGGTTAGGGTTAGACTCAGGCTCTTAGGGTTAGGCTTAGACTCAGGCTCTTAGGGTTAGGCTTAGACTCAGGCTCTTAGGGTTAGGGTTAGACTCAGGCTCTTAGGGTGAGGGTTAGACTCAGGCTCTTAGGGTTAGGGTTAGACTCAGGCTCTTAGGGTTAGGGTTAGACTTAGGCTCTTAGGGTTAGGGTTAGACTCAGGCTCTTAGGGTTAGGGTTAGACTCAGGCTCTTCGGGTTAGGGTTAGACTCAGGCTCTTAGGGTTAGGGTTAGACTCAGGCTCTTAGGGTTAGGGTTAGACTCAGACTCTTAGGGCTAGGTTTAGACTCAGGCTCTTAGGGTTAGGGTTAGACTCAGGCTCTTAGGGTTAGGCTTAGACTCAGGCTCTTAGGGTTAGGGTTAGACTCAGGCTCTTAGGGTTAGGGTTAGACTCAGGCTCTTAGGGTTAGGGTTAGACTCAGGCTCTTAGGGTTAGGCTTAGACTCAGGCTCTTAGGGTTAGGGTTAGACTCAGGCTCTTAGGGTTAGGGCTAGATTCAGGCTCTTAGGGTTAGCGTTAGAGTCAGGCTCTTAGGGTTAGGGTTAGATTTAGGCTCTTAGGGTTAGGCTTAGCCTCAGGCTCTTAGGGTTAGGCTTAGACTCAGGCTCTTAGTGTTAGGCTTAGACTCAGGCTCTTAGGGTTAGGCTTAGACTCAGGCTCTTAGGGTGAGGGTTAGACTCAGGCTCTTAGGGTTAGGGTTAGACTCAGGCTCTTAGGGTTAGGGTTAGACTCAGGCTCTTAGGGTTAGGGTTAGACTCTGGCTCTTCTTGTTAGGGTTAGACTCAGGCTCTTAGGGTGAGGGTTAGACTCAGGCTCTTAGGGTGAGGGTTAGACTCAGGCTCCTAGGGTTAGGCTTAGACTCAGGCTCTTAGGGTTAGGCTTAGACTCAGGCTCTTAGGGTTAGGGTTAGACTCAGGCTCTTAGGGTGAGGGTTAGACTCAGGCTCTTAGGGTTAGGGTTAGACTCAGGCTCTTAGGGTGAGGGTTAGACTCAGGCTCTTAGGGTTAGGGTTAGACTCAGGCTCTTAGGGTGAGGGTTCGACTCAGGCTCTTAGGGTTAGGGTTAGACTCAGGCTCTTAGGGTTAGGGTTAGACTCAGGCTCTTAGGGTTAGGGTTAGACTCAGGCTCTTAGGGTTAGGGTTAGACTCAGGCTCTTAGGGTTAGGGTTAGACTCAGGCTCTTAGGGTTAGGGTTAGACTCAGGCTCTTAGGGTTAGGCTTAGACTCAGGCTCTTAGGGTTAGGGTTCGACTCAGGCTCTTAGGGTTAGGGTTCGACTCAGGCTCTTAGGGTTAGGGTTAGAGTCAGGCTCTTAGGGTTAGGGTTAGACTCAGGCTCTTCGGGTTAGGGTTAGACTCAGGCTCTTAGGGTTAGGCTTAGACTCAGGCTCTTAGGGTTAGGCTTAGACTCAGGCTCTTAGGGTTAGGGTTAGACTCAGGCTCTTAGGGTGAGGGTTAGACTCAGGCTCTTAGGGTTAGGGTTAGACTCAGGCTCTTAGGGTTAGGGTTAGACTTAGGCTCTTAGGGTTAGGGTTAGACTCAGGCTCTTAGGGTTAGGGTTAGACTCAGGCTCTTCGGGTTAGGGTTAGACTCAGGCTCTTAGGGTTAGGGTTAGACTCAGGCTCTTAGGGTTAGGGTTAGACTCAGACTCTTAGGGCTAGGTTTAGACTCAGGCTCTTAGGGTTAGGGTTAGACTCAGGCTCTTAGGGTTAGGCTTAGACTCAGGCTCTTAGGGTTAGGGTTAGACTCAGGCTCTTAGGGTTAGGGTTAGACTCAGGCTCTTAGGGTTAGGGTTAGACTCAGGCTCTTAGGGTTAGGCTTAGACTCAGGCTCTTCGGGTTAGGGTTAGACTCAGGCTCTTAGGGTTAGGGCTAGATTCAGGCTCTTAGGGTTAGCGTTAGAGTCAGGCTCTTAGGGTTAGGGTTAGATTTAGGCTCTTAGGGTTAGGCTTAGCCTCAGGCTCTTAGGGTTAGGCTTAGACTCAGGCTCTTAGTGTTAGGCTTAGACTCAGGCTCTTAGGGTTAGGCTTAGACTCAGGCTCTTAGGGTTAGGCTTAGACTCAGGCTCTTAGGGTTAGGGTTAGACTCAGGCTCTTAGGGTTAGGGTTAGACTCAGGCTCTTAGGGTTAGGGTTAGACTCTGGCTCTTCTTGTTAGGGTTAGACTCAGGCTCTTAGGGTGAGGGTTAGACTCAGGCTCTTAGGGTGAGGGTTAGACTCAGGCTCCTAGGGTGAGGGTTAGACTCAGGCTCTTAGGGTTAGGCTTAGACTCAGGCTCTTAGGGTTAGGGTTAGACTCAGGCTCTTAGGGTGAGGGTTAGACTCAGGCTCTTAGGGTTAGGGTTAGACTCAGGCTCTTAGGGTGAGGGTTAGACTCAGGCTCTTAGGGTTAGGGTTAGACTCAGGCTCTTAGGGTGAGGGTTCGACTCAGGCTCTTAGGGTTAGGGTTAGACTCAGGCTCTTAGGGTTAGGGTTAGACTCAGGCTCTTAGGGTTAGGGTTAGACTCAGGCTCTTAGGGTTAGGGTTAGACTCAGGCTCTTAGGGTTAGGGTTAGACTCAGGCTCTTAGGGTTAGGGTTAGACTCAGGCTCTTAGGGTTAGGCTTAGACTCAGGCTCTTAGGGTTAGGGTTCGACTCAGGCTCTTAGGGTTAGGGTTCGACTCAGGCTCTTAGGGTTAGGGTTCGACTCAGGCTCTTAGGGTTAGGGTTAGACTCAGGCTCTTCGGGTTAGGGTTAGACTCAGGCTCTTAGGGTTAGGCTTAGACTCAGGCTCTTAGGGTTAGGCTTAGACTCAGGCTCTTAGGGTTAGGGTTAGACTCAGGCTCTTAGGGTGAGGGTTAGACTCAGGCTCTTAGGGTGAGGGTTAGACTCAGGCTCTTAGGGTTAGGCTTAGACTCAGGCTCTTAGGGTTAGGCTTAGACTCAGGCTCTTAGGGTTAGGGTTAGACTCAGGCTCTTAGGGTGAGGGTTAGACTCAGGCTCTTAGGGTTAGGGTTAGACTCAGGCTTTTAGGGTTAGGGTTAGAGTCAGGCTCTTAGGGCTAGGGTTAGACTCAGGCTCTTAGGGTTAGGGTTAGACTCAGGCTCTTAGGGTGTGGGTTAGACTCAGGCTCTTAGGGTGAGGGTTAGACTCAGGCTCTTAGGGCTAGGGTTAGACTCAGGCTCTTAGGGTTAGGCTTAGACTCAGGCTCTTAGGCTTAGGGTTAGACTCAGGCTCTTAGGGTTAGGGTTAGACTCAGGCTCTTAGGGTTAGGGTTAGATTTAGGCTCTTAGGGTTAGGGTTAGACTCAGGCTCTTAGGGTTAGGGTTAGACTCAGGCTCTTAGGGTGAGGGTTAGACTCAGGCTCTTAGGGTTAGGGTTAGACTCAGGCTCTTAGGGTTAGGGTTAGACTCAGGCTCTTAGGGTTAGGGTTCGACTCAGGCTCTTAGGCTTAGGGTTAGACTCAGGCTCTTAGGCTTAGGGTTAGACTCAGGCTCTTAGGGTGAGGGTTAGACTCAGGCTCCTAGGGTTAGGCTTAGACTCAGGCTCTTAGGGTTAGGCTTAGACTCAGGCTCTTAGGGTTAGGGTTAGACTCAGGCTCTTCGGGTTAGGGTTAGACTCAGGCTCTTAGGGTTCGGGTTCGACTCAGGCTCTTAGGGTTAGGGTTAGACTCAGGCTCTTAGGGTTAGGGTTAGACTCAGGCTCTTAGGGTTAGGCTTAGACTCAGGCTCTTAGGGTTAGGGTTAGACTCAGGCTCTTAGGGTTAGGGTTAGACTCAGGCTCTTAGGGTGAGGGTTAGACTCAGGCTCTTAGGGTTAGGGTTAGACTCAGGCTCCTAGGGTTAGGCTTAGACTCAGGCTCTTAGGGTTAGGCTTAGACTCAGGCTCTTAGGGTTAGGGTTAGACTCAGGCTCTTAGGGTGAGGGTTAGACTCAGGCTCTTAGGGTTAGGGTTAGACTCAGGCTCTTAGGGTTAGGGTTAGACTCAGGCTCTTAGGGTTAGGCTTAGACTCAGGCTCTTAGGGTTAGGGTTAGACTCAGGCTCCTAGGGTTAGGCTTAGACTCAGGCTCTTAGGGTTAGGCTTAGCCTCAGGCTCTTAGGGTGAGGGTTAGACTCAGGCTCTTAGGGTTAGGGTTAGACTCAGGCTCTTAGGGTGTGGGTTCGACTCAGGCTCTTAGGGTTAGGCTTAGACTCAGGCTCTTAGGGTTAGGGTTAGACTCAGGCTCTTAGGGTTAGGGTTAGACTCAGGCTCTTAGGGTGAGGGTTAGAGTCAGGCTCTTAGGGTTAAGGTTAGACTCAGGCTCTTAGGCTTAGGGTTAGACTCAGGCTCTTAGGGTTAGGCTTAGACTCAGGCTCTTAGGCTTAGGGTTAGACTCAGGCTCTTAGGCTTAGGGTTAGACTCAGGCTCTTAGGCTTAGGGTTAGACTCAGGCTCTTAGGGTGAGGGTTAGACTCAGGCTCTTAGGGTTAGGGTTAGACTCAGGCTCTTAGGGTGTGGGTTCGACTCAGGCTCTTAGGGTTAGGGTTCGACTCAGGCTCTTAGGGTTAGGGTTAGACTCAGGCTCTTAGGGTTAGGGTTAGACTCAGGCTCTTAGGGTTAGGGTTAGACTCAGGCTCTTAGGGTGAGGGTTAGACTCAGGCTCTTAGGGTTAGGCTTAGACTCAGGCTCTTAGGGTTAGGCTTAGACTCAGGCTCTTAGGGTGAGGGCTAGACTCAGGCTCTTAGGGTTAGGGTTAGACTCAGGCTCTTAGGGTGAGGGTTAGACTCAGGCTCTTAGGGTGAGGGTTAGACTCAGGCTCTTAGGGTTAGGGTTAGACTCAGGCTCTTAGGGTTAGGCTTAGACTCAGGCTCTTAGGGTTAGGGTTAGACTCAGGCTCTTAGGCTTAGGGTTCGACTCAGGCTCTTAGGGTTAGGGTTAGACTCAGGCTCTTAGGGTGAGGGTTAGACTCAGGCTCTTAGGGTGAGGGTTAGACTCAGGCTCTTAGGGTGAGGGTTAGACTCAGGCTCCTAGGGTTAGGCTTAGACTCAGGCTCTTAGGGTTAGGGTTAGACTCAGGCTCTTAGGGTTAGGGTTAGACTCAGGCTCTTAGGGTTAGGCTTAGACTCAGGCTCTTAGGGTTAGGGTTCGACTCAGGCTCTTCGGGTGAGGGTTAGACTCAGGCTCTTAGGGTTAGGGTTAGACTCAGGCTCTTCGGGTTAGGGTTAGACTCAGTCTCTTCGGGTTAGGGTTAGACTCAGGCTCTTAGGCTTAGGGTTAGACTCAGGCTCTTAGGGTTAGGGTTAGACTCAGGCTCTTCGGGTTAGGGTTAGACTCAGGCTCTTAGGGTGAGGGTCAGAGTCAGTCTCTTAGGGTTAGGGTTAGACTCAGGCTCTTAGGGTGAGGGTTAGACTCAGGCTCTTAGGGTTAGGGTTAGACTCAGGCTCTTAGGGTTAGGCTTAGACTCAGGCTCTTAGGGTTAGGGTTCGACTCAGGCTCTTCGGGTGAGGGTTAGACTCAGGCTCTTAGGGTTAGGGTTAGACTCAGGCTCTTAGGGTTAGGGTTAGACTCAGGCTCTTAGGGTGAGGGTTAGTCTCAGGCTCTTAGGGTTAGGGTTAGACTCAGGCTCTTAGGGTTAGGGTTAGACTCAGGCTCTTAGGGTGAGGGCTAGACTCAGGCTCTTAGGGTGAGGGTTAGACTCAGGCTCTTAGGGTGAGGGTTAGACTCAGGCTCCTAGGGTTAGGCTTAGACTCAGGCTCTTAGGGTTAGGCTTAGACTCAGGCTCTTAGGGTTAGGGTTAGACTCAGGCTCTTAGGGTTAGGGTTAGACTCAGGCTCTTAGGGTTAGGGTTAGACTCAGGCTCTTAGGGTTAGGGTTAGACTCAGGCTCTTAGGGTGAGGGTTAGACTCAGGCTCTTAGGGTTAGGGTTAGACTCAGGCTCTTAGGGTGAGGGTTAGACTCAGGCTCTTAGGGTTAGGGTTAGACTCAGGCTCTTAGGGTTAGGGTTAGACTCAGGCTCTTAGGGTTAGGGTTAGACTCAGGCTCTTAGGGTTAGGCTTAGACTCAGGCTCTTAGGGTTAGGGTTAGACTCAGGCTCTTAGGGTTAGGGTTAGACTCAGGCTCTTAGGGTGAGGGTTAGACTCAGGCTCTTAGGGTTAGGGTTAGACTCAGGCTCTTAGGGTTAGGCTTAGACTCAGGCTCTTAGGGTTAGGGTTAGACTCAGGCTCTTAGGGTTAGGGTTAGAGTCAGGCTCTTAGGGTTAGGGTTAGAGTCAGGCTCTTAGGGTGAGGGTTAGACTCAGGCTCTTAGGGTTAGGGTTAGACTCAGGCTCTTAGGGTTAGGGTTAGACTCAGGCTCTTAGGGTTAGGGTTAGACTCAGGCTCTTAGGGTGAGGGTTAGACTCAGGCTCTTAGGGTTAGGCTTAGACTCAGGCTCTTAGGGTTAGGCTTAGACTCAGGCTCTTAGGGTGAGGGCTAGACTCAGGCTCTTAGGGTTAGGGTTAGACTCAGGCTCTTAGGGTGAGGGTTAGACTCAGGCTCTTAGGGTGAGGGTTAGACTCAGGCTCTTAGGGTTAGGGTTAGACTCAGGCTCTTAGGGTTAGGCTTAGACTCAGGCTCTTAGGGTTAGGGTTAGACTCAGGCTCTTAGGCTTAGGGTTCGACTCAGGCTCTTAGGGTTAGGGTTAGACTCAGGCTCTTAGGGTGAGGGTTAGACTCAGGCTCTTAGGGTGAGGGTTAGACTCAGGCTCTTAGGGTGAGGGTTAGACTCAGGCTCCTAGGGTTAGGCTTAGACTCAGGCTCTTAGGGTTAGGGTTAGACTCAGGCTCTTAGGGTTAGGGTTAGACTCAGGCTCTTAGGGTTAGGGTTAGACTCAGGCTCTTAGGGTTAGGCTTAGACTCAGGCTCTTAGGGTTAGGGTTCGACTCAGGCTCTTCGGGTGAGGGTTAGACTCAGGCTCTTAGGGTTAGGGTTAGACTCAGGCTCTTCGGGTTAGGGTTAGACTCAGTCTCTTCGGGTTAGGGTTAGACTCAGGCTCTTAGGCTTAGGGTTAGACTCAGGCTCTTAGGGTTAGGGTTAGACTCAGGCTCTTCGGGTTAGGGTTAGACTCAGGCTCTTAGGGTGAGGGTCAGAGTCAGTCTCTTAGGGTTAGGGTTAGACTCAGGCTCTTAGGGTGAGGGTTAGACTCAGGCTCTTAGGGTTAGGCTTAGACTCAGGCTCTTAGGGTGAGGGTTAGACTCAGGCTCTTAGGGTTAGGGTTAGAGTCAGGCTCTTAGGGTTAGGGTTAGAGTCAGGCTCTTAGGGTTAGGGTTAGACTCAGGCTCTTAGGGTTAGGCTTAGACTCAGGCTCTTAGGGTTAGGCTTAGACTCAGGCTCTTCGGGTGAGGGTTAGACTCAGGCTCTTAGGGTGAGGGTTAGACTCAGGCTCTTAGGGTGAGGGTTAGACTCAGGCTCCTAGGGTTAGGCTTAGACTCAGGCTCTTAGGGTTAGGGTTAGACTCAGGCTCTTAGGGTTAGGGTTAGACTCAGGCTCTTAGGGTGAGGGTTAGACTCAGGCTCTTAGGGTTAGGGTTAGACTCAGGCTCTTAGGGTTAGGGTTAGACTCAGGCTCTTAGGGCTAGGGTTAGACTCAGGCTCTTAGGGTTAGGGTTAGACTCAGGCTCTTAGGGTTAGGGTTAGACTCAGGCTCTTAGGGTTAGGGTTAGACTCAGGCTCTTAGGGCTAGGGTTAGACTCAGGCTCTTAGGGTTAGGCTTAGACTCAGGCTCTTAGGGTTAGGCTTAGACTCAGGCTCTTAGGGTTAGGGTTCGACTCAGGCTCTTAGGGTTAGGGTTAGACTCAGGCTCTTAGGGTTAGGGTTAGACTCAGGCTCTTAGGGTTAGGGTTAGACTCAGGCTCTTAGGGTGAGGGTTAGTCTCAGGCTCTTAGGGTTAGGGTTAGACTCAGGCTCTTAGGGTTAGGGTTAGACTCAGGCTCTTAGGGTGAGGGCTAGACTCAGGCTCTTAGGGTGAGGGTTAGACTCAGGCTCTTAGGGTGAGGGTTAGACTCAGGCTCCTAGGGTTAGGCTTAGACTCAGGCTCTTAGGGTTAGGCTTAGACTCAGGCTCTTAGGGTTAGGGTTAGACTCAGGCTCTTAGGGTTAGGGTTAGACTCAGGCTCTTAGGGTGAGGGTTAGACTCAGGCTCTTAGGGTTAGGGTTAGACTCAGGCTCTTAGGGTGAGGGTTAGACTCAGGCTCTTAGGGTTAGGGTTAGACTCAGGCTCTTAGGGTTAGGGTTAGACTCAGGCTCTTAGGGTTAGGGTTAGACTCAGGCTCTTAGGGTTAGGCTTAGACTCAGGCTCTTAGGGTTAGGGTTAGACTCAGGCTCTTAGGGTTAGGGTTAGACTCAGGCTCTTAGGGTGAGGGTTAGACTCAGGCTCTTAGGGTTAGGGTTAGACTCAGGCTCTTAGGGTTAGGCTTAGACTCAGGCTCTTAGGGTTAGGGTTAGACTCAGGCTCTTAGGGTTAGGGTTAGAGTCAGGCTCTTAGGGTTAGGGTTAGAGTCAGGCTCTTAGGGTGAGGGTTAGACTCAGGCTCTTAGGGTTAGGGTTAGACTCAGGCTCTTCGGGTTAGGGTTAGACTCAGGCTCTTAGGGTTAGGGTTAGACTCAGGCTCTTAGGGTGAGGGTTAGACTCAGGCTCTTAGGGTTAGGCTTAGACTCAGGCTCTTAGGGTGAGGGCTAGACTCAGGCTCTTAGGGTTAGGGTTAGACTCAGGCTCTTAGGGTTAGGGTTAGACTCAGGCTCTTAGGGTGAGGGTTAGACTCAGGCTCTTAGGGTTAGGGTTAGACTCAGGCTCTTAGGGTTAGGCTTAGACTCAGGCTCTTAGGGTTAGGGTTAGACTCAGGCTCTTAGGGTTAGGGTTAGAGTCAGGCTCTTAGGGTTAGGGTTAGAGTCAGGCTCTTAGGGTGAGGGTTAGACTCAGGCTCTTAGGGTTAGGGTTAGACTCAGGCTCTTCGGGTTAGGGTTAGACTCAGGCTCTTAGGGTTAGGGTTAGACTCAGGCTCTTAGGGTGAGGGTTAGACTCAGGCTCTTAGGGTTAGGCTTAGACTCAGGCTCTTAGGGTTAGGCTTAGACTCAGGCTCTTAGGGTGAGGGCTAGACTCAGGCTCTTAGGGTTAGGGTTAGACTCAGGCTCTTAGGGTGAGGGTTAGACTCAGGCTCTTAGGGTGAGGGTTAGACTCAGGCTCTTAGGGTTAGGGTTAGACTCAGGCTCTTAGGCTTAGGGTTCGACTCAGGCTCTTAGGGTTAGGGTTAGACTCAGGCTCTTAGGGTGAGGGTTAGACTCAGGCTCTTAGGGTGAGGGTTAGACTCAGGCTCTTAGGGTGAGGGTTAGACTCAGGCTCCTAGGGTTAGGCTTAGACTCAGGCTCTTAGGGTTAGGGTTAGACTCAGGCTCTTAGGGTTAGGGTTAGACTCAGGCTCTTAGGGTTAGGGTTAGACTCAGGCTCTTAGGGTTAGGCTTAGACTCAGGCTCTTAGGGTTAGGGTTCGACTCAGGCTCTTCGGGTGAGGGTTAGACTCAGGCTCTTAGGGTTAGGGTTAGACTCAGGCTCTTCGGGTTAGGGTTAGACTCAGTCTCTTCGGGTTAGGGTTAGACTCAGGCTCTTAGGCTTAGGGTTAGACTCAGGCTCTTAGGGTTAGGGTTAGACTCAGGCTCTTCGGGTTAGGGTTAGACTCAGGCTCTTAGGGTGAGGGTCAGAGTCAGTCTCTTAGGGTTAGGGTTAGACTCAGGCTCTTAGGGTGAGGGTTAGACTCAGGCTCTTAGGGTTAGGCTTAGACTCAGGCTCTTAGGGTTAGGCTTAGACTCAGGCTCTTAGGGTTAGGGTTCGACTCAGGCTCTTCGGGTGAGGGTTAGACTCAGGCTCTTAGGGTTAGGGTTAGACTCAGGCTCTTAGGGTTAGGGTTAGACTCAGGCTCTTAGGGTTAGGGTTAGACTCAGGCTCTTAGGGTTAGGGTTAGACTCAGGCTCTTAGGGTTAGGGTTAGACTCAGGCTCTTAGGGTTAGGCTTAGACTCAGGCTCTTAGGGTTAGGGTTAGACTCAGGCTCTTAGGGTGAGGGTTAGACTCAGGCTCTTAGGGTTAGGGTTAGACTCAGGCTCTTAGGGTTAGGCTTAGACTCAGGCTCTTAGGGTGAGGGTTAGACTTAGGCTCTTAGGGTTAGGGTTAGAGTCAGGCTCTTAGGGTTAGGGTTAGAGTCAGGCTCTTAGGGTTAGGCTTAGACTCAGGCTCTTAGGGTTAGGCTTAGACTCAGGCTCTTAGGGTTAGGCTTAGACTCAGGCTCTTCGGGTTAGGGTTAGACTCAGGCTCTTAGGGTGAGGGTTAGACTCAGGCTCTTAGGGTGAGGGTTAGACTCAGGCTCCTAGGGTTAGGCTTAGACTCAGGCTCTTAGGGTTAGGGTTAGACTCAGGCTCTTAGGGTTAGGGTTAGACTCAGGCTCTTAGGGTGAGGGTTAGACTCAGGCTCTTAGGGTTAGGGTTAGACTCAGGCTCTTAGGGTTAGGGTTAGACTCAGGCTCTTAGGGCTAGGGTTAGACTCAGGCTCTTAGGGTTAGGGTTAGACTCAGGCTCTTAGGCTTAGGGTTAGACTCAGGCTCTTAGGCTTAGGGTTAGACTCAGGCTCTTAGGGCTAGGGTTAGACTCAGGCTCTTAGGGTTAGGCTTAGACTCAGGCTCTTAGGGTTAGGCTTAGACTCAGGCTCTTAGGGTTAGGGTTCGACTCAGGCTCTTAGGGTTAGGGTTAGACTCAGGCTCTTAGGGTTAGGGTTAGACTCAGGCTCTTAGGGTTAGGGTTCGACTCAGGCTCTTAGGCTTAGGGTTAGACTCAGGCTCTTAGGGTTAGGGTTAGAGTCAGGCTCTTAGGGTTAGGGTTAGAGTCAGGCTCTTAGGGTGAGGGTTAGACTCAGGCTCTTAGGGTTAGGGTTAGACTCAGGCTCTTCGGGTTAGGGTTAGACTCAGGCTCTTAGGGTTAGGGTTAGACTCAGGCTCTTAGGGTGAGGGTTAGACTCAGGCTCTTAGGGTTAGGCTTAGACTCAGGCTCTTAGGGTTAGGCTTAGACTCAGGCTCTTAGGGTGAGGGCTAGACTCAGGCTCTTAGGGTTAGGGTTAGACTCAGGCTCTTAGGGTGAGGGTTAGACTCAGGCTCTTAGGGTGAGGGTTAGACTCAGGCTCTTAGGGTTAGGGTTAGACTCAGGCTCTTAGGCTTAGGGTTCGACTCAGGCTCTTAGGGTTAGGGTTAGACTCAGGCTCTTAGGGTGAGGGTTAGACTCAGGCTCTTAGGGTGAGGGTTAGACTCAGGCTCTTAGGGTGAGGGTTAGACTCAGGCTCCTAGGGTTAGGCTTAGACTCAGGCTCTTAGGGTTAGGGTTAGACTCAGGCTCTTAGGGTTAGGGTTAGACTCAGGCTCTTAGGGTTAGGGTTCGACTCAGGCTCTTCGGGTGAGGGTTAGACTCAGGCTCTTAGGGTTAGGGTTAGACTCAGGCTCTTCGGGTTAGGGTTAGACTCAGTCTCTTCGGGTTAGGGTTAGACTCAGGCTCTTAGGCTTAGGGTTAGACTCAGGCTCTTAGGGTTAGGGTTAGACTCAGGCTCTTCGGGTTAGGGTTAGACTCAGGCTCTTAGGGTGAGGGTCAGAGTCAGTCTCTTAGGGTTAGGGTTAGACTCAGGCTCTTAGGGTGAGGGTTAGACTCAGGCTCTTAGGGTTAGGCTTAGACTCAGGCTCTTAGGGTTAGGCTTAGACTCAGGCTCTTAGGGTTAGGGTTCGACTCAGGCTCTTCGGGTGAGGGTTAGACTCAGGCTCTTAGGGTTAGGGTTAGACTCAGGCTCTTAGGGTTAGGGTTAGACTCAGGCTCTTAGGGTTAGGGTTAGACTCAGGCTCTTAGGGTTAGGGTTAGACTCAGGCTCTTAGGGTTAGG
The DNA here is from genome assembly GCF_963210335.1 of Falco punctatus. NCBI lineage: Eukaryota > Metazoa > Chordata > Aves > Falconiformes > Falconidae > Falco > Falco punctatus. Next base: position 97,408 of record NW_027660145.1, on the reverse strand, counting down.
GTTAGACTCAGGCTCTTAGGGTTAGGCTTAGACTCAGGCTCTTAGGGTTAGGGTTAGACTCAGGCTCTTAGGGTGAGGGTTAGACTCAGGCTCTTAGGGTTAGGGTTAGACTCAGGCTCTTAGGGTTAGGCTTAGACTCAGGCTCTTAGGGTGAGGGTTAGACTTAGGCTCTTAGGGTTAGGGTTAGAGTCAGGCTCTTAGGGTTAGGGTTAGAGTCAGGCTCTTAGGGTTAGGCTTAGACTCAGGCTCTTAGGGTTAGGCTTAGACTCAGGCTCTTCGGGTTAGGGTTAGACTCAGGCTCTTAGGGTGAGGGTTAGACTCAGGCTCTTAGGGTGAGGGTTAGACTCAGGCTCCTAGGGTTAGGCTTAGACTCAGGCTCTTAGGGTTAGGGTTAGACTCAGGCTCTTAGGGTTAGGGTTAGACTCAGGCTCTTAGGGTGAGGGTTAGACTCAGGCTCTTAGGGTTAGGGTTAGACTCAGGCTCTTAGGGTTAGGGTTAGACTCAGGCTCTTAGGGCTAGGGTTAGACTCAGGCTCTTAGGGTTAGGGTTAGACTCAGGCTCTTAGGCTTAGGGTTAGACTCAGGCTCTTAGGCTTAGGGTTAGACTCAGGCTCTTAGGGCTAGGGTTAGACTCAGGCTCTTAGGGTTAGGCTTAGACTCAGGCTCTTAGGGTTAGGCTTAGACTCAGGCTCTTAGGGTTAGGGTTCGACTCAGGCTCTTAGGGTTAGGGTTAGACTCAGGCTCTTAGGGTTAGGGTTAGACTCAGGCTCTTAGGGTTAGGGTTCGACTCAGGCTCTTAGGCTTAGGGTTAGACTCAGGCTCTTAGGCTTAGGGTTAGACTCAGGCTCTTAGGGTGAGGGTTAGACTCAGGCTCTTAGGGTTAGGGTTAGACTCAGGCTCTTAGGGTGAGGGTTAGACTCAGGCTCTTAGGGTTAGGGTTAGACTCAGGCTCTTAGGGTGAGGGTTAGACTCAGGCTCTTAGGGTTAGGGTTAGACTCAGGCTCTTAGGGTGAGGTTTAGACTCAGGCTCTTAGGGTTAGGGTTAGACTCAGGCTCTTAGGGTTAGGGTTAGACTCAGGCTCTTAGGGTTAGGCTTAGACTCAGGCTCTTAGGGTTAGGGTTAGACTCAGGCTCTTAGGGTTAGGGTTAGACTCAGGCTCTTAGGGTGAGGGTTAGACTCAGGCTCTTAGGGTTAGGGTTAGACTCAGGCTCTTAGGGTTAGGCTTAGACTCAGGCTCTTAGGGTTAGGGTTAGACTCAGGCTCTTAGGGTTAGGGTTAGAGTCAGGCTCTTAGGGTTAGGGTTAGAGTCAGGCTCTTAGGGTGAGGGTTAGACTCAGGCTCTTAGGGTTAGGGTTAGACTCAGGCTCTTAGGGTTAGGGTTAGACTCAGGCTCTTAGGGTTAGGGTTAGACTCAGGCTCTTAGGGTGAGGGTTAGACTCAGGCTCTTAGGGTTAGGCTTAGACTCAGGCTCTTAGGGTTAGGCTTAGACTCAGGCTCTTAGGGTGAGGGCTAGACTCAGGCTCTTAGGGTTAGGGTTAGACTCAGGCTCTTAGGGTGAGGGTTAGACTCAGGCTCTTAGGGTGAGGGTTAGACTCAGGCTCTTAGGGTTAGGGTTAGACTCAGGCTCTTAGGGTTAGGCTTAGACTCAGGCTCTTAGGGTTAGGGTTAGACTCAGGCTCTTAGGCTTAGGGTTCGACTCAGGCTCTTAGGGTTAGGGTTAGACTCAGGCTCTTAGGGTGAGGGTTAGACTCAGGCTCTTAGGGTGAGGGTTAGACTCAGGCTCTTAGGGTGAGGGTTAGACTCAGGCTCCTAGGGTTAGGCTTAGACTCAGGCTCTTAGGGTTAGGGTTAGACTCAGGCTCTTAGGGTTAGGGTTAGACTCAGGCTCTTAGGGTTAGGGTTAGACTCAGGCTCTTAGGGTTAGGCTTAGACTCAGGCTCTTAGGGTTAGGGTTCGACTCAGGCTCTTCGGGTGAGGGTTAGACTCAGGCTCTTAGGGTTAGGGTTAGACTCAGGCTCTTCGGGTTAGGGTTAGACTCAGTCTCTTCGGGTTAGGGTTAGACTCAGGCTCTTAGGCTTAGGGTTAGACTCAGGCTCTTAGGGTTAGGGTTAGACTCAGGCTCTTCGGGTTAGGGTTAGACTCAGGCTCTTAGGGTGAGGGTCAGAGTCAGTCTCTTAGGGTTAGGGTTAGACTCAGGCTCTTAGGGTGAGGGTTAGACTCAGGCTCTTAGGGTTAGGGTTAGACTCAGGCTCTTAGGGTTAGGCTTAGACTCAGGCTCTTAGGGTTAGGGTTCGACTCAGGCTCTTCGGGTGAGGGTTAGACTCAGGCTCTTAGGGTTAGGGTTAGACTCAGGCTCTTAGGGTTAGGGTTAGACTCAGGCTCTTAGGGTTAGGGTTAGACTCAGGCTCTTAGGGTTAGGGTTAGACTCAGGCTCTTAGGGTTAGGCTTAGACTCAGGCTCTTAGGGTTAGGGTTAGACTCAGGCTCTTAGGGTGAGGGTTAGACTCAGGCTCTTAGGGTTAGGGTTAGACTCAGGCTCTTAGGGTTAGGCTTAGACTCAGGCTCTTAGGGTGAGGGTTAGACTCAGGCTCTTAGGGTTAGGGTTAGAGTCAGGCTCTTAGGGTTAGGGTTAGAGTCAGGCTCTTAGGGTTAGGGTTAGACTCAGGCTCTTAGGGTTAGGCTTAGACTCAGGCTCTTAGGGTTAGGCTTAGACTCAGGCTCTTCGGGTTAGGGTTAGACTCAGGCTCTTAGGGTGAGGGTTAGACTCAGGCTCTTAGGGTGAGGGTTAGACTCAGGCTCCTAGGGTTAGGCTTAGACTCAGGCTCTTAGGGTTAGGGTTAGACTCAGGCTCTTAGGGTTAGGGTTAGACTCAGGCTCTTAGGGTGAGGGTTAGACTCAGGCTCTTAGGGTTAGGGTTAGACTCAGGCTCTTAGGGTTAGGGTTAGACTCAGGCTCTTAGGGCTAGGGTTAGACTCAGGCTCTTAGGGTTAGGGTTAGACTCAGGCTCTTAGGGTTAGGGTTAGACTCAGGCTCTTAGGGTTAGGGTTAGACTCAGGCTCTTAGGGCTAGGGTTAGACTCAGGCTCTTAGGGTTAGGCTTAGACTCAGGCTCTTAGGGTTAGGCTTAGACTCAGGCTCTTAGGGTTAGGGTTCGACTCAGGCTCTTAGGGTTAGGGTTAGACTCAGGCTCTTAGGGTTAGGGTTAGACTCAGGCTCTTAGGGTGAGGGTTAGTCTCAGGCTCTTAGGGTTAGGGTTAGACTCAGGCTCTTAGGGTTAGGGTTAGACTCAGGCTCTTAGGGTGAGGGCTAGACTCAGGCTCTTAGGGTGAGGGTTAGACTCAGGCTCTTAGGGTGAGGGTTAGACTCAGGCTCCTAGGGTTAGGCTTAGACTCAGGCTCTTAGGGTTAGGCTTAGACTCAGGCTCTTAGGGTTAGGGTTAGACTCAGGCTCTTAGGGTTAGGGTTAGACTCAGGCTCTTAGGGTTAGGGTTAGACTCAGGCTCTTAGGGTTAGGGTTAGACTCAGGCTCTTAGGGTGAGGGTTAGACTCAGGCTCTTAGGGTGAGGGTTAGACTCAGGCTCTTAGGGTGAGGGTTAGACTCAGGCTCTTAGGGTTAGGGTTAGACTCAGGCTCTTAGGGTTAGGGTTAGACTCAGGCTCTTAGGGTTAGGGTTAGACTCAGGCTCTTAGGGTTAGGCTTAGACTCAGGCTCTTAGGGTTAGGGTTAGACTCAGGCTCTTAGGGTTAGGGTTAGACTCAGGCTCTTAGGGTGAGGGTTAGACTCAGGCTCTTAGGGTTAGGGTTAGACTCAGGCTCTTAGGGTTAGGCTTAGACTCAGGCTCTTAGGGTTAGGGTTAGACTCAGGCTCTTAGGGTTAGGGTTAGAGTCAGGCTCTTAGGGTTAGGGTTAGAGTCAGGCTCTTAGGGTGAGGGTTAGACTCAGGCTCTTAGGGTTAGGGTTAGACTCAGGCTCTTAGGGTTAGGGTTAGACTCAGGCTCTTAGGGTGAGGGTTAGACTCAGGCTCTTAGGGTTAGGCTTAGACTCAGGCTCTTAGGGTGAGGGCTAGACTCAGGCTCTTAGGGTTAGGGTTAGACTCAGGCTCTTAGGGTGAGGGTTAGACTCAGGCTCTTAGGGTGAGGGTTAGACTCAGGCTCTTAGGGTTAGGGTTAGACTCAGGCTCTTAGGGTTAGGCTTAGACTCAGGCTCTTAGGGTTAGGGTTAGACTCAGGCTCTTAGGCTTAGGGTTCGACTCAGGCTCTTAGGGTTAGGGTTAGACTCAGGCTCTTAGGGCTAGGGTTAGACTCAGGCTCTTAGGGTTAGGGTTAGACTCAGGCTCTTAGGGTTAGGGTTAGACTCAGGCTCTTAGGGTTAGGGTTAGACTCAGGCTCTTAGGGCTAGGGTTAGACTCAGGCTCTTAGGGTTAGGCTTAGACTCAGGCTCTTAGGGTTAGGCTTAGACTCAGGCTCTTAGGGTTAGGGTTCGACTCAGGCTCTTAGGGTTAGGGTTAGACTCAGGCTCTTAGGGTTAGGGTTAGACTCAGGCTCTTAGGGTTAGGGTTAGACTCAGGCTCTTAGGGTGAGGGTTAGTCTCAGGCTCTTAGGGTTAGGGTTAGACTCAGGCTCTTAGGGTTAGGGTTAGACTCAGGCTCTTAGGGTGAGGGCTAGACTCAGGCTCTTAGGGTGAGGGTTAGACTCAGGCTCTTAGGGTGAGGGTTAGACTCAGGCTCCTAGGGTTAGGCTTAGACTCAGGCTCTTAGGGTTAGGCTTAGACTCAGGCTCTTAGGGTTAGGGTTAGACTCAGGCTCTTAGGGTTAGGGTTAGAGTCAGGCTCTTAGGGTTAGGGTTAGACTCAGGCTCTTAGGGTTAGGGTTAGACTCAGGCTCTTAGGGTGAGGGTTAGACTCAGGCTCTTAGGGTTAGGGTTAGACTCAGGCTCTTAGGGTGAGGGTTAGACTCAGGCTCTTAGGGTTAGGGTTAGACTCAGGCTCTTAGGGTTAGGGTTAGACTCAGGCTCTTAGGGTTAGGGTTAGACTCAGGCTCTTAGGGTTAGGCTTAGACTCAGGCTCTTAGGGTTAGGGTTAGACTCAGGCTCTTAGGGTTAGGGTTAGACTCAGGCTCTTAGGGTGAGGGTTAGACTCAGGCTCTTAGGGTTAGGGTTAGACTCAGGCTCTTAGGGTTAGGCTTAGACTCAGGCTCTTAGGGTTAGGGTTAGACTCAGGCTCTTAGGGTTAGGGTTAGAGTCAGGCTCTTAGGGTTAGGGTTAGAGTCAGGCTCTTAGGGTTAGGGTTAGACTCAGGCTCTTAGGGTTAGGCTTAGACTCAGGCTCTTAGGGTTAGGCTTAGACTCAGGCTCTTCGGGTTAGGGTTAGACTCAGGCTCTTAGGGTGAGGGTTAGACTCAGGCTCTTAGGGTGAGGGTTAGACTCAGGCTCCTAGGGTTAGGCTTAGACTCAGGCTCTTAGGGTTAGGGTTAGACTCAGGCTCTTAGGGTTAGGGTTAGACTCAGGCTCTTAGGGTGAGGGTTAGACTCAGGCTCTTAGGGTTAGGGTTAGACTCAGGCTCTTAGGGTTAGGGTTAGACTCAGGCTCTTAGGGTTAGGGTTAGACTCAGGCTCTTAGGCTTAGGGTTAGACTCAGGCTCTTAGGGTTAGGGTTAGACTCAGGCTCTTAGGGTGAGGGTTAGACTCAGGCTCTTAGGGTTAGGCTTAGACTCAGGCTCTTAGGGTTAGGGTTAGACTCAGGCTCTTAGGGTGAGGGCTAGACTCAGGCTCTTAGGGTTAGGGTTAGACTCAGGCTCTTAGGGTTAGGGTTAGAGTCAGGCTCTTAGGGTGAGGGTTAGACTCAGGCTCTTCGGGTGAGGGTTAGACTCAGGCTCTTAGGGTTAGGGTTAGACTCAGGCTCTTAGGGTTAGGGTTAGACTCAGGCTCTTAGGGTTAGGGTTAGACTCAGGCTCTTAGGGTTAGGGTTAGACTCAGGCTCTTAGGGTGAGGGTTAGACTCAGGCTCCTAGGGTTAGGCTTAGACTCAGGCTCTTAGGGTTAGGCTTAGACTCAGGCTCTTAGGGTTAGGGTTAGACTCAGGCTCTTAGGGTGAGGGTTAGACTCAGGCTCTTAGGGTTAGGGTTAGACTCAGGCTCTTAGGGTGAGGGTTAGACTCAGGCTCTTAGGGTTAGGGTTAGACTCAGGCTCTTAGGGTGAGGGTTCGACTCAGGCTCTTAGGGTTAGGGTTAGACTCAGGCTCTTAGGGTTAGGGTTAGACTCAGGCTCTTAGGGTTAGGGTTAGACTCAGGCTCTTAGGGTTAGGGTTAGACTCAGGCTCTTAGGGTTAGGGTTAGACTCAGGCTCTTAGGGTTAGGGTTAGACTCAGGCTCTTAGGGTTAGGCTTAGACTCAGGCTCTTAGGGTTAGGGTTCGACTCAGGCTCTTAGGGTTAGGGTTCGACTCAGGCTCTTAGGGTTAGGGTTAGAGTCAGGCTCTTAGGGTTAGGGTTAGACTCAGGCTCTTCGGGTTAGGGTTAGACTCAGGCTCTTAGGGTTAGGCTTAGACTCAGGCTCTTAGGGTTAGGCTTAGACTCAGGCTCTTAGGGTTAGGGTTAGACTCAGGCTCTTAGGGTGAGGGTTAGACTCAGGCTCTTAGGGTGAGGGTTAGACTCAGGCTCTTAGGGTTAGGCTTAGACTCAGGCTCTTAGGGTTAGGCTTAGACTCAGGCTCTTAGGGTTAGGGTTAGACTCAGGCTCTTAGGGTTAGGGTTAGACTCAGGCTCTTAGGGTTAGGGTTAGACTCAGGCTCTTAGGGTTAGGGTTAGAGTCAGGCTCTTAGGGCTAGGGTTAGACTCAGGCTCTTAGGGTTAGGGTTAGACTCAGGCTCTTAGGGTGTGGGTTAGACTCAGGCTCTTAGGGTGAGGGTTAGACTCAGGCTCTTAGGGTTAGGGTTAGACTCAGGCTCTTAGGGTTAGGGTTAGACTCAGGCTCTTAGGGTTAGGGTTAGACTCAGGCTCTTAGGGTTAGGGTTAGATTTAGGCTCTTAGGGTTAGGGTTAGACTCAGGCTCTTAGGGTGAGGGTTAGACTCAGGCTCCTAGGGTTAGGCTTAGACTCAGGCTCTTAGGGTTAGGCTTAGACTCAGGCTCTTAGGGTTAGGGTTAGACTCAGGCTCTTCGGGTTAGGGTTAGACTCAGGCTCTTAGGGTTCGGGTTCGACTCAGGCTCTTAGGGTTAGGGTTAGACTCAGGCTCTTAGGGTTAGGGTTAGACTCAGGCTCTTAGGGTTAGGCTTAGACTCAGGCTCTTAGGGTTAGGGTTAGACTCAGGCTCTTAGGGTTAGGGTTAGACTCAGGCTCTTAGGGTGAGGGTTAGACTCAGGCTCTTAGGGTTAGGGTTAGACTCAGGCTCCTAGGGTTAGGCTTAGACTCAGGCTCTTAGGGTTAGGGTTAGACTCAGGCTCTTAGGGTTAGGGTTAGACTCAGGCTCTTAGGGTGAGGGTTAGACTCAGGCTCTTAGGGTTAGGCTTAGACTCAGGCTCTTAGGGTTAGGCTTAGACTCAGGCTCTTAGGGTTAGGCTTAGACTCAGGCTCTTAGGGTTAGGGTTAGACTCAGGCTCCTAGGGTTAGGCTTAGACTCAGGCTCTTAGGGTTAGGCTTAGCCTCAGGCTCTTAGGGTGAGGGTTAGACTCAGGCTCTTAGGGTTAGGGTTAGACTCAGGCTCTTAGGGTGTGGGTTCGACTCAGGCTCTTAGGGTTAGGCTTAGACTCAGGCTCTTAGGGTTAGGGTTAGACTCAGGCTCTTAGGGTTAGGGTTAGACTCAGGCTCTTAGGGTGAGGGTTAGAGTCAGGCTCTTAGGGTTAAGGTTAGACTCAGGCTCTTAGGCTTAGGGTTAGACTCAGGCTCTTAGGGTTAGGCTTAGACTCAGGCTCTTAGGCTTAGGGTTAGACTCAGGCTCTTAGGGTTAGGGTTAGACTCAGGCTCTTAGGGTTAGGGTTAGACTCAGGCTCTTAGGGTGAGGGTTAGTCTCAGGCTCTTAGGGTTAGGGTTAGACTCAGGCTCTTAGGGTTAGGGTTAGACTCAGGCTCTTAGGGTGAGGGCTAGACTCAGGCTCTTAGGGTGAGGGTTAGACTCAGGCTCTTAGGGTGAGGGTTAGACTCAGGCTCCTAGGGTTAGGCTTAGACTCAGGCTCTTAGGGTTAGGCTTAGACTCAGGCTCTTAGGGTTAGGGTTAGACTCAGGCTCTTAGGGTTAGGGTTAGACTCAGGCTCTTAGGGTTAGGGTTAGACTCAGGCTCTTAGGGTTAGGGTTAGACTCAGGCTCTTAGGGTGAGGGTTAGACTCAGGCTCTTAGGGTGAGGGTTAGACTCAGGCTCTTAGGGTGAGGGTTAGACTCAGGCTCTTAGGGTTAGGGTTAGACTCAGGCTCTTAGGGTTAGGGTTAGACTCAGGCTCTTAGGGTTAGGGTTAGACTCAGGCTCTTAGGGTTAGGCTTAGACTCAGGCTCTTAGGGTTAGGGTTAGACTCAGGCTCTTAGGGTTAGGGTTAGACTCAGGCTCTTAGGGTGAGGGTTAGACTCAGGCTCTTAGGGTTAGGGTTAGACTCAGGCTCTTAGGGTTAGGCTTAGACTCAGGCTCTTAGGGTTAGGGTTAGACTCAGGCTCTTAGGGTTAGGGTTAGAGTCAGGCTCTTAGGGTTAGGGTTAGAGTCAGGCTCTTAGGGTGAGGGTTAGACTCAGGCTCTTAGGGTTAGGGTTAGACTCAGGCTCTTAGGGTTAGGGTTAGACTCAGGCTCTTAGGGTGAGGGTTAGACTCAGGCTCTTAGGGTTAGGCTTAGACTCAGGCTCTTAGGGTGAGGGCTAGACTCAGGCTCTTAGGGTTAGGGTTAGACTCAGGCTCTTAGGGTGAGGGTTAGACTCAGGCTCTTAGGGTGAGGGTTAGACTCAGGCTCTTAGGGTTAGGGTTAGACTCAGGCTCTTAGGGTTAGGCTTAGACTCAGGCTCTTAGGGTTAGGGTTAGACTCAGGCTCTTAGGCTTAGGGTTCGACTCAGGCTCTTAGGGTTAGGGTTAGACTCAGGCTCTTAGGGCTAGGGTTAGACTCAGGCTCTTAGGGTTAGGGTTAGACTCAGGCTCTTAGGGTTAGGGTTAGACTCAGGCTCTTAGGGTTAGGGTTAGACTCAGGCTCTTAGGGCTAGGGTTAGACTCAGGCTCTTAGGGTTAGGCTTAGACTCAGGCTCTTAGGGTTAGGCTTAGACTCAGGCTCTTAGGGTTAGGGTTCGACTCAGGCTCTTAGGGTTAGGGTTAGACTCAGGCTCTTAGGGTTAGGGTTAGACTCAGGCTCTTAGGGTTAGGGTTAGACTCAGGCTCTTAGGGTGAGGGTTAGTCTCAGGCTCTTAGGGTTAGGGTTAGACTCAGGCTCTTAGGGTTAGGGTTAGACTCAGGCTCTTAGGGTGAGGGCTAGACTCAGGCTCTTAGGGTGAGGGTTAGACTCAGGCTCTTAGGGTGAGGGTTAGACTCAGGCTCCTAGGGTTAGGCTTAGACTCAGGCTCTTAGGGTTAGGCTTAGACTCAGGCTCTTAGGGTTAGGGTTAGACTCAGGCTCTTAGGGTTAGGGTTAGAGTCAGGCTCTTAGGGTTAGGGTTAGACTCAGGCTCTTAGGGTTAGGGTTAGACTCAGGCTCTTAGGGTGAGGGTTAGACTCAGGCTCTTAGGGTTAGGGTTAGACTCAGGCTCTTAGGGTGAGGGTTAGACTCAGGCTCTTAGGGTTAGGGTTAGACTCAGGCTCTTAGGGTTAGGGTTAGACTCAGGCTCTTAGGGTTAGGGTTAGACTCAGGCTCTTAGGGTTAGGCTTAGACTCAGGCTCTTAGGGTTAGGGTTAGACTCAGGCTCTTAGGGTTAGGGTTAGACTCAGGCTCTTAGGGTGAGGGTTAGACTCAGGCTCTTAGGGTTAGGGTTAGACTCAGGCTCTTAGGGTTAGGCTTAGACTCAGGCTCTTAGGGTTAGGGTTAGACTCAGGCTCTTAGGGTTAGGGTTAGAGTCAGGCTCTTAGGGTTAGGGTTAGAGTCAGGCTCTTAGGGTTAGGGTTAGACTCAGGCTCTTAGGGTTAGGCTTAGACTCAGGCTCTTAGGGTTAGGCTTAGACTCAGGCTCTTCGGGTTAGGGTTAGACTCAGGCTCTTAGGGTGAGGGTTAGACTCAGGCTCTTAGGGTGAGGGTTAGACTCAGGCTCCTAGGGTTAGGCTTAGACTCAGGCTCTTAGGGTTAGGGTTAGACTCAGGCTCTTAGGGTTAGGGTTAGACTCAGGCTCTTAGGGTGAGGGTTAGACTCAGGCTCTTAGGGTTAGGGTTAGACTCAGGCTCTTAGGGTTAGGGTTAGACTCAGGCTCTTAGGGTTAGGGTTAGACTCAGGCTCTTAGGCTTAGGGTTAGACTCAGGCTCTTAGGGTTAGGGTTAGACTCAGGCTCTTAGGGTGAGGGTTAGACTCAGGCTCTTAGGGTTAGGCTTAGACTCAGGCTCTTAGGGTTAGGGTTAGACTCAGGCTCTTAGGGTGAGGGCTAGACTCAGGCTCTTAGGGTTAGGGTTAGACTCAGGCTCTTAGGGTTAGGGTTAGAGTCAGGCTCTTAGGGTGAGGGTTAGACTCAGGCTCTTCGGGTGAGGGTTAGACTCAGGCTCTTAGGGTTAGGGTTAGACTCAGGCTCTTAGGGTTAGGGTTAGACTCAGGCTCTTAGGGTTAGGGTTAGACTCAGGCTCTTAGGGTTAGGGTTAGACTCAGGCTCTTAGGGTGAGGGTTAGACTCAGGCTCCTAGGGTTAGGCTTAGACTCAGGCTCTTAGGGTTAGGCTTAGACTCAGGCTCTTAGGGTTAGGGTTAGACTCAGGCTCTTAGGGTGAGGGTTAGACTCAGGCTCTTAGGGTTAGGGTTAGACTCAGGCTCTTAGGGTGAGGGTTAGACTCAGGCTCTTAGGGTTAGGGTTAGACTCAGGCTCTTAGGGTGAGGGTTCGACTCAGGCTCTTAGGGTTAGGGTTAGACTCAGGCTCTTAGGGTTAGGGTTAGACTCAGGCTCTTAGGGTTAGGGTTAGACTCAGGCTCTTAGGGTTAGGGTTAGACTCAGGCTCTTAGGGTTAGGGTTAGACTCAGGCTCTTAGGGTTAGGGTTAGACTCAGGCTCTTAGGGTTAGGCTTAGACTCAGGCTCTTAGGGTTAGGGTTCGACTCAGGCTCTTAGGGTTAGGGTTCGACTCAGGCTCTTAGGGTTAGGGTTAGAGTCAGGCTCTTAGGGTTAGGGTTAGACTCAGGCTCTTCGGGTTAGGGTTAGACTCAGGCTCTTAGGGTTAGGCTTAGACTCAGGCTCTTAGGGTTAGGCTTAGACTCAGGCTCTTAGGGTTAGGGTTAGACTCAGGCTCTTAGGGTGAGGGTTAGACTCAGGCTCTTAGGGTGAGGGTTAGACTCAGGCTCTTAGGGTTAGGCTTAGACTCAGGCTCTTAGGGTTAGGCTTAGACTCAGGCTCTTAGGGTTAGGGTTAGACTCAGGCTCTTAGGGTTAGGGTTAGACTCAGGCTCTTAGGGTTAGGGTTAGACTCAGGCTCTTAGGGTTAGGGTTAGAGTCAGGCTCTTAGGGCTAGGGTTAGACTCAGGCTCTTAGGGTTAGGGTTAGACTCAGGCTCTTAGGGTGTGGGTTAGACTCAGGCTCTTAGGGTGAGGGTTAGACTCAGGCTCTTAGGGTTAGGGTTAGACTCAGGCTCTTAGGGTTAGGGTTAGACTCAGGCTCTTAGGGTTAGGGTTAGACTCAGGCTCTTAGGGTTAGGGTTAGATTTAGGCTCTTAGGGTTAGGGTTAGACTCAGGCTCTTAGGGTGAGGGTTAGACTCAGGCTCCTAGGGTTAGGCTTAGACTCAGGCTCTTAGGGTTAGGCTTAGACTCAGGCTCTTAGGGTTAGGGTTAGACTCAGGCTCTTCGGGTTAGGGTTAGACTCAGGCTCTTAGGGTTCGGGTTCGACTCAGGCTCTTAGGGTTAGGGTTAGACTCAGGCTCTTAGGGTTAGGGTTAGACTCAGGCTCTTAGGGTTAGGCTTAGACTCAGGCTCTTAGGGTTAGGGTTAGACTCAGGCTCTTAGGGTTAGGGTTAGACTCAGGCTCTTAGGGTGAGGGTTAGACTCAGGCTCTTAGGGTTAGGGTTAGACTCAGGCTCCTAGGGTTAGGCTTAGACTCAGGCTCTTAGGGTTAGGGTTAGACTCAGGCTCTTAGGGTTAGGGTTAGACTCAGGCTCTTAGGGTGAGGGTTAGACTCAGGCTCTTAGGGTTAGGCTTAGACTCAGGCTCTTAGGGTTAGGGTTAGACTCAGGCTCTTAGGGTTAGGCTTAGACTCAGGCTCTTAGGGTTAGGGTTAGACTCAGGCTCCTAGGGTTAGGCTTAGACTCAGGCTCTTAGGGTTAGGCTTAGCCTCAGGCTCTTAGGGTGAGGGTTAGACTCAGGCTCTTAGGGTTAGGGTTAGACTCAGGCTCTTAGGGTGTGGGTTCGACTCAGGCTCTTAGGGTTAGGCTTAGACTCAGGCTCTTAGGGTTAGGGTTAGACTCAGGCTCTTAGGGTTAGGGTTAGACTCAGGCTCTTAGGGTGAGGGTTAGAGTCAGGCTCTTAGGGTTAAGGTTAGACTCAGGCTCTTAGGCTTAGGGTTAGACTCAGGCTCTTAGGGTTAGGCTTAGACTCAGGCTCTTAGGCTTAGGGTTAGACTCAGGCTCTTAGGCTTAGGGTTAGACTCAGGCTCTTAGGCTTAGGGTTAGACTCAGGCTCTTAGGGTGAGGGTTAGACTCAGGCTCTTAGGGTTAGGGTTAGACTCAGGCTCTTAGGGTGTGGGTTCGACTCAGGCTCTTAGGGTTAGGGTTCGACTCAGGCTCTTAGGGTTAGGGTTAGACTCAGGCTCTTAGGGTTAGGGTTAGACTCAGGCTCTTAGGGTTAGGGTTAGACTCAGGCTCTTAGGGTGAGGGTTAGACTCAGGCTCTTAGGGTGAGGGTTAGACTCAGGCTCTTAGGGTTAGGCTTAGACTCAGGCTCTTAGGGTTAGGCTTAGACTCAGGCTCTTCGGGTGAGGGCTAGACTCAGGCTCTTAGGGTTAGGGTTAGACTCAGGCTCTTAGGGTGAGGGTTAGACTCAGGCTCTTAGGGTGAGGGTTAGACTCAGGCTCTTAGGGTTAGGGTTAGACTCAGGCTCTTAGGGTTAGGCTTAGACTCAGGCTCTTAGGGTTAGGGTTAGACTCAGGCTCTTAGGCTTAGGGTTCGACTCAGGCTCTTAGGGTTAGGGTTAGACTCAGGCTCTTAGGGTGAGGGTTAGACTCAGGCTCTTAGGGTGAGGGTTAGACTCAGGCTCTTAGGGTGAGGGTTAGACTCAGGCTCCTAGGGTTAGGCTTAGACTCAGGCTCTTAGGGTTAGGGTTAGACTCAGGCTCTTAGGGTTAGGGTTAGACTCAGGCTCTTAGGGTTAGGCTTAGACTCAGGCTCTTAGGGTTAGGGTTCGACTCAGGCTCTTCGGGTGAGGGTTAGACTCAGGCTCTTAGGGTTAGGGTTAGACTCAGGCTCTTCGGGTTAGGGTTAGACTCAGTCTCTTCGGGTTAGGGTTAGACTCAGGCTCTTAGGCTTAGGGTTAGACTCAGGCTCTTAGGGTTAGGGTTAGACTCAGGCTCTTCGGGTTAGGGTTAGACTCAGGCTCTTAGGGTGAGGGTTAGAGTCAGTCTCTTAGGGTTAGGGTTAGACTCAGGCTCTTAGGGTGAGGGTTAGACTCAGGCTCTTAGGGTTAGGGTTAGACTCAGGCTCTTAGGGTTAGGCTTAGACTCAGGCTCTTAGGGTTAGGGTTCGACTCAGGCTCTTCGGGTGAGGGTTAGACTCAGGCTCTTAGGGTTAGGGTTAGACTCAGGCTCTTAGGGTTAGGGTTAGACTCAGGCTCTTAGGGTTAGGGTTAGACTCAGGCTCTTAGGGTTAGGGTTAGACTCAGGCTCTTAGGGTTAGGCTTAGACTCAGGCTCTTAGGGTTAGGGTTAGACTCAGGCTCTTAGGGTGAGGGTTAGACTCAGGCTCTTAGGGTTAGGGTTAGACTCAGGCTCTTAGGGTTAGGCTTAGACTCAGGCTCTTAGGGTTAGGGTTAGACTCAGGCTCTTAGGGTTAGGGTTAGAGTCAGGCTCTTAGGGTTAGGGTTAGAGTCAGGCTCTTCGGGTTAGGGTTAGACTCAGGCTCTTAGGGTGAGGGTTAGACTCAGGCTCTTAGGGTGAGGGTTAGACTCAGGCTCCTAGGGTTAGGCTTAGACTCAGGCTCTTAGGGTTAGGGTTAGACTCAGGCTCTTAGGGTTAGGGTTAGACTCAGGCTCTTAGGGTGAGGGTTAGACTCAGGCTCTTAGGGTTAGGGTTAGACTCAGGCTCTTAGGGTTAGGGTTAGACTCAGGCTCTTAGGGCTAGGGTTAGACTCAGGCTCTTAGGGTTAGGGTTAGACTCAGGCTCTTAGGGTTAGGCTTAGACTCAGGCTCTTAGGGTTAGGCTTAGACTCAGGCTCTTCGGGTTAGGGTTAGACTCAGGCTCTTAGGGTGAGGGTTAGACTCAGGCTCTTAGGGTTAGGGTTAGACTCAGGCTCCTAGGGTTAGGCTTAGACTCAGGCTCTTAGGGTTAGGCTTAGACTCAGGCTCTTCGGGTTAGGGTTAGACTCAGGCTCTTAGGGTGAGGGTTAGACTCAGGCTCTTAGGGTGAGGGTTAGACTCAGGCTCCTAGGGTTAGGCTTAGACTCAGGCTCTTAGGGTTAGGGTTAGACTCAGGCTCTTAGGGTTAGGGTTAGACTCAGGCTCTTAGGGTGAGGGTTAGACTCAGGCTCTTAGGGTGAGGGTTAGACTCAGGCTCTTAGGGTTAGGGTTAGACTCAGGCTCTTAGGGTTAGGGTTAGACTCAGGCTCTTAGGCTTAGGGTTAGACTCAGGCTCTTAGGGTTAGGGTTAGACTCAGGCTCTTAGGGTGAGGGTTAGACTCAGGCTCTTAGGGTTAGGCTTAGACTCAGGCTCTTAGGGTTAGGGTTAGACTCAGGCTCTTAGGGTGAGGGCTAGACTCAGGCTCTTAGGGTTAGGGTTAGACTCAGGCTCTTAGGGTTAGGGTTAGAGTCAGGCTCTTAGGGTGAGGGTTAGACTCAGGCTCTTCGGGTGAGGGTTAGACTCAGGCTCTTAGGGTTAGGGTTAGACTCAGGCTCTTAGGGTTAGGGTTAGACTCAGGCTCTTAGGGTTAGGGTTAGACTCAGGCTCTTAGGGTTAGGGTTAGACTCAGGCTCTTAGGGTGAGGGTTAGACTCAGGCTCCTAGGGTTAGGCTTAGACTCAGGCTCTTAGGGTTAGGCTTAGACTCAGGCTCTTAGGGTTAGGGTTAGACTCAGGCTCTTAGGGTGAGGGTTAGACTCAGGCTCTTAGGGTTAGGGTTAGACTCAGGCTCTTAGGGTGAGGGTTAGACTCAGGCTCTTAGGGTTAGGGTTAGACTCAGGCTCTTAGGGTGAGGGTTCGACTCAGGCTCTTAGGGTTAGGGTTAGACTCAGGCTCTTAGGGTTAGGGTTAGACTCAGGCTCTTAGGGTTAGGGTTAGACTCAGGCTCTTAGGGTTAGGGTTAGACTCAGGCTCTTAGGGTTAGGGTTAGACTCAGGCTCTTAGGGTTAGGCTTAGACTCAGGCTCTTAGGGTTAGGGTTCGACTCAGGCTCTTAGGGTTAGGGTTCGACTCAGGCTCTTAGGGTTAGGGTTAGAGTCAGGCTCTTAGGGTTAGGGTTAGACTCAGGCTCTTAGGGTGAGGGTTAGACTCAGGCTCTTAGGGTGAGGGTTAGACTCAGGCTCTTAGGGTTAGGGTTAGACTCAGGCTCTTAGGGTTAGGCTTAGACTCAGGCTCTTAGGGTTAGGGTTAGACTCAGGCTCTTAGGCTTAGGGTTCGACTCAGGCTCTTAGGGTTAGGGTTAGACTCAGGCTCTTAGGGTGAGGGTTAGACTCAGGCTCTTAGGGTGAGGGTTAGACTCAGGCTCTTAGGGTTAGGGTTAGACTCAGGCTCCTAGGGTTAGGCTTAGACTCAGGCTCTTAGGGTTAGGGTTAGACTCAGGCTCTTAGGGTTAGGGTTAGACTCAGGCTCTTAGGGTTAGGCTTAGACTCAGGCTCTTAGGGTTAGGGTTCGACTCAGGCTCTTCGGGTGAGGGTTAGACTCAGGCTCTTAGGGTTAGGGTTAGACTCAGGCTCTTCGGGTTAGGGTTAGACTCAGTCTCTTCGGGTTAGGGTTAGACTCAGGCTCTTAGGCTTAGGGTTAGACTCAGGCTCTTAGGGTTAGGGTTAGACTCAGGCTCTTCGGGTTAGGGTTAGACTCAGGCTCTTAGGGTGAGGGTTAGAGTCAGTCTCTTAGGGTTAGGGTTAGACTCAGGCTCTTAGGGTGAGGGTTAGACTCAGGCTCTTAGGGTTAGGGTTAGACTCAGGCTCTTAGGGTTAGGCTTAGACTCAGGCTCTTAGGGTTAGGGTTCGACTCAGGCTCTTCGGGTGAGGGTTAGACTCAGGCTCTTAGGGTTAGGGTTAGACTCAGGCTCTTAGGGTTAGGGTTAGACTCAGGCTCTTAGGGTTAGGGTTAGACTCAGGCTCTTAGGGTTAGGGTTAGACTCAGGCTCTTAGGGTTAGGCTTAGACTCAGGCTCTTAGGGTTAGGGTTAGACTCAGGCTCTTAGGGTGAGGGTTAGACTCAGGCTCTTAGGGTTAGGGTTAGACTCAGGCTCTTAGGGTTAGGCTTAGACTCAGGCTCTTAGGGTTAGGGTTAGACTCAGGCTCTTAGGGTTAGGGTTAGAGTCAGGCTCTTAGGGTTAGGGTTAGAGTCAGGCTCTTCGGGTTAGGGTTAGACTCAGGCTCTTAGGGTGAGGGTTAGACTCAGGCTCTTAGGGTGAGGGTTAGACTCAGGCTCCTAGGGTTAGGCTTAGACTCAGGCTCTTAGGGTTAGGGTTAGACTCAGGCTCTTAGGGTTAGGGTTAGACTCAGGCTCTTAGGGTGAGGGTTAGACTCAGGCTCTTAGGGTTAGGGTTAGACTCAGGCTCTTAGGGTTAGGGTTAGACTCAGGCTCTTAGGGCTAGGGTTAGACTCAGGCTCTTAGGGTTAGGGTTAGACTCAGGCTCTTAGGGTTAGGGTTAGACTCAGGCTCTTAGGGTTAGGGTTAGACTCAGGCTCTTAGGGCTAGGGTTAGACTCAGGCTCTTAGGGTTAGGCTTAGACTCAGGCTCTTAGGGTTAGGCTTAGACTCAGGCTCTTAGGGTTAGGGTTCGACTCAGGCTCTTAGGGTTAGGGTTAGACTCAGGCTCTTAGGGTTAGGGTTAGACTCAGGCTCTTAGGGTTAGGGTTAGACTCAGGCTCTTAGGGTGAGGGTTAGTCTCAGGCTCTTAGGGTTAGGGTTAGACTCAGGCTCTTAGGGTTAGGGTTAGACTCAGGCTCTTAGGGTGAGGGCTAGACTCAGGCTCTTAGGGTGAGGGTTAGACTCAGGCTCTTAGGGTGAGGGTTAGACTCAGGCTCCTAGGGTTAGGCTTAGACTCAGGCTCTTAGGGTTAGGCTTAGACTCAGGCTCTTAGGGTTAGGGTTAGACTCAGGCTCTTAGGGTTAGGGTTAGACTCAGGCTCTTAGGGTTAGGGTTAGACTCAGGCTCTTAGGGTTAGGGTTAGACTCAGGCTCTTAGGGTGAGGGTTAGACTCAGGCTCTTAGGGCTAGGGTTAGACTCAGGCTCTTAGGGTTAGGCTTAGACTCAGGCTCTTAGGGTTAGGGTTAGACTCAGGCTCTTAGGGTTAGGGTTAGACTCAGGCTCTTAGGGTTAGGGTTAGACTCAGGCTCTTAGGGTTAGGCTTAGACTCAGGCTCTTAGGGTTAGGGTTAGACTCAGGCTCTTAGGGTTAGGGTTAGACTCAGGCTCTTAGGGTGAGGGTTAGACTCAGGCTCTTAGGGTTAGGGTTAGACTCAGGCTCTTAGGGTTAGGCTTAGACTCAGGCTCTTAGGGTTAGGGTTAGACTCAGGCTCTTAGGGTGAGGGTTAGACTCAGGCTCTTAGGGTTAGGGTTAGACTCAGGCTCTTAGGGTTAGGGTTAGACTCAGGCTCTTAGGGTTAGGCTTAGACTCAGGCTCTTAGGGTTAGGCTTAGACTCAGGCTCTTCGGGTTAGGGTTAGACTCAGGCTCTTAGGGTGAGGGTTCGACTCAGGCTCTTAGGGTTAGGGTTAGACTCAGGCTCCTAGGGTTAGGCTTAGACTCAGGCTCTTAGGGTTAGGCTTAGACTCAGGCTCTTCGGGTTAGGGTTAGACTCAGGCTCTTAGGGTGAGGGTTAGACTCAGGCTCTTAGGGTGAGGGTTAGACTCAGGCTCCTAGGGTTAGGCTTAGACTCAGGCTCTTAGGGTTAGGGTTAGACTCAGGCTCTTAGGGTTAGGGTTAGACTCAGGCTCTTAGGGTGAGGGTTAGACTCAGGCTCTTAGGGTTAGGGTTAGACTCAGGCTCTTAGGGTTAGGGTTAGACTCAGGCTCTTAGGGTTAGGGTTAGACTCAGGCTCTTAGGCTTAGGGTTAGACTCAGGCTCTTAGGGTTAGGGTTAGACTCAGGCTCTTAGGGTGAGGGTTAGACTCAGGCTCTTAGGGTTAGGGTTAGACTCAGGCTCTTAGGGTTAGGCTTAGACTCAGGCTCTTAGGGTTAGGGTTAGACTCAGGCTCTTAGGGTTAGGGTTAGACTCAGGCTCTTAGGGTTAGGGTTAGAGTCAGGCTCTTAGGGTGAGGGTTAGACTCAGGCTCTTCGGGTGAGGGTTAGACTCAGGCTCTTAGGGTTAGGGTTAGACTCAGGCTCTTAGGGTTAGGGTTAGACTCAGGCTCTTAGGGTTAGGGTTAGACTCAGGCTCTTAGGGTTAGGGTTAGACTCAGGCTCTTAGGGTGAGGGTTAGACTCAGGCTCCTAGGGTTAGGCTTAGACTCAGGCTCTTAGGGTTAGGCTTAGACTCAGGCTCTTAGGGTTAGGGTTAGACTCAGGCTCTTAGGGTGAGGGTTAGACTCAGGCTCTTAGGGTTAGGGTTAGACTCAGGCTCTTAGGGTGAGGGTTAGACTCAGGCTCTTAGGGTTAGGGTTAGACTCAGGCTCTTAGGGTGAGGGTTCGACTCAGGCTCTTAGGGTTAGGGTTAGACTCAGGCTCTTCGGGTTAGGGTTAGACTCAGGCTCTTAGGGTTAGGGTTAGACTCAGGCTCTTAGGGTTAGGGTTAGACTCAGGCTCTTAGGGTTAGGCTTAGACTCAGGCTCTTAGGGTTAGGGTTCGACTCAGGCTCTTAGGGTTAGGGTTCGACTCAGGCTCTTAGGGTTAGGGTTAGAGTCAGGCTCTTAGGGTTAGGGTTAGACTCAGGCTCTTCGGGTTAGGGTTAGACTCAGGCTCTTAGGGTTAGGCTTAGACTCAGGCTCTTAGGGTTAGGCTTAGACTCAGGCTCTTAGGGTTAGGGTTAGACTCAGGCTCTTAGGGTGAGGGTTAGACTCAGGCTCTTAGGGTGAGGGTTAGACTCAGGCTCTTAGGGTTAGGCTTAGACTCAGGCTCTTAGGGTTAGGGTTAGACTCAGGCTCTTAGGGTGAGGGTTAGACTCAGGCTCTTAGGGTTAGGGTTAGACTCAGGCTCTTAGGGTTAGGGTTAGAGTCAGGCTCTTAGGGCTAGGGTTAGACTCAGGCTCTTAGGGTTAGGGTTAGACTCAGGCTCTTAGGGTGTGGGTTAGACTCAGGCTCTTAGGGTGAGGGTTAGACTCAGGCTCTTAGGGCTAGGGTTAGACTCAGGCTCTTAGGGTTAGGCTTAGACTCAGGCTCTTAGGCTTAGGGTTAGACTCAGGCTCTTAGGGTTAGGGTTAGACTCAGGCTCTTAGGGTTAGGGTTAGATTTAGGCTCTTAGGGTTAGGGTTAGACTCAGGCTCTTAGGGTTAGGGTTAGACTCAGGCTCTTAGGGTGAGGGTTAGACTCAGGCTCTTAGGGTTAGGGTTAGACTCAGGCTCTTAGGGTTAGGGTTAGACTCAGGCTCTTCGGGTTAGGGTTAGACTCAGGCTCTTAGGCTTAGGGTTAGACTCAGGCTCTTCGGGTTAGGGTTAGACTCAGGCTCTTAGGGTGAGGGTTAGACTCAGGCTCCTAGGGTTAGGGTTAGACTCAGGCTCTTAGGGTTAGGCTTAGACTCAGGCTCTTAGGGTTAGGGTTAGACTCAGGCTCTTCGGGTTAGGGTTAGACTCAGGCTCTTAGGGTTCGGGTTCGACTCAGGCTCTTAGGGTTCGGGTTAGACTCAGGCTCTTAGGGTTAGGGTTAGACTCAGGCTCTTAGGGTTAGGCTTAGACTCAGGCTCTTAGGGTTAGGGTTAGACTCAGGCTCTTAGGGTTAGGGTTAGACTCAGGCTCTTAGGGTTAGGGTTAGACTCAGGCTCTTAGGGTGAGGGTTAGACTCAGGCTCTTAGGGTTAGGGTTAGACTCAGGCTCCTAGGGTTAGGCTTAGACTCAGGCTCTTAGGGTTAGGGTTAGACTCAGGCTCTTAGGGTTAGGGTTAGACTCAGGCTCTTAGGGTGAGGGTTAGACTCAGGCTCTTAGGGTGAGGGTTAGACTCAGGCTCTTAGGGTTAGGGTTAGACTCAGGCTCTTAGGGTTAGGCTTAGACTCAGGCTCTTAGGGTTAGGGTTAGACTCAGGCTCCTAGGGTTAGGCTTAGACTCAGGCTCTTAGGGTTAGGCTTAGCCTCAGGCTCTTAGGGTGAGGGTTAGACTCAGGCTCTTAGGGTTAGGGTTAGACTCAGGCTCTTAGGGTGTGGGTTCGAC
Organism: Falco punctatus; assembly: GCF_963210335.1. Taxonomy (NCBI): domain Eukaryota; kingdom Metazoa; phylum Chordata; class Aves; order Falconiformes; family Falconidae; genus Falco; species Falco punctatus. The sequence continues at coordinate 76,679 of NW_027660145.1, read as the reverse complement.
TCAGGCTCTTAGGGTTAGGCTTAGACTCAGGCTCTTAGGGTTAGGGTTAGACTCAGGCTCTTAGGGTTAGGGTTAGACTCAGGCTCTTAGGGTGAGGGTTAGAGTCAGGCTCTTAGGGTTAAGGTTAGACTCAGGCTCTTAGGGTTAGGGTTAGACTCAGGCTCTTAGGGTTAGGCTTAGACTCAGGCTCTTAGGCTTAGGGTTAGACTCAGGCTCTTAGGCTTAGGGTTAGACTCAGGCTCTTAGGCTTAGGGTTAGACTCAGGCTCTTAGGGTGAGGGTTAGACTCAGGCTCTTAGGGTTAGGGTTAGACTCAGGCTCTTAGGGTGTGGGTTCGACTCAGGCTCTTAGGGTTAGGGTTCGACTCAGGCTCTTAGGGTTAGGGTTAGACTCAGGCTCTTAGGGTTAGGGTTAGACTCAGGCTCTTAGGGTTAGGGTTAGACTCAGGCTCTTAGGGTGAGGGTTAGACTCAGGCTCTTAGGGTTAGGCTTAGACTCAGGCTCTTAGGGTTAGGCTTAGACTCAGGCTCTTAGGGTGAGGGCTAGACTCAGGCTCTTAGGGTTAGGGTTAGACTCAGGCTCTTAGGGTGAGGGTTAGACTCAGGCTCTTAGGGTGAGGGTTAGACTCAGGCTCTTAGGGTTAGGGTTAGACTCAGGCTCTTAGGGTTAGGCTTAGACTCAGGCTCTTAGGGTTAGGGTTAGACTCAGGCTCTTAGGCTTAGGGTTCGACTCAGGCTCTTAGGGTTAGGGTTAGACTCAGGCTCTTAGGGTGAGGGTTAGACTCAGGCTCTTAGGGTGAGGGTTAGACTCAGGCTCTTAGGGTGAGGGTTAGACTCAGGCTCCTAGGGTTAGGCTTAGACTCAGGCTCTTAGGGTTAGGGTTAGACTCAGGCTCTTAGGGTTAGGGTTAGACTCAGGCTCTTAGGGTTAGGCTTAGACTCAGGCTCTTAGGGTTAGGGTTCGACTCAGGCTCTTCGGGTGAGGGTTAGACTCAGGCTCTTAGGGTTAGGGTTAGACTCAGGCTCTTCGGGTTAGGGTTAGACTCAGTCTCTTCGGGTTAGGGTTAGACTCAGGCTCTTAGGCTTAGGGTTAGACTCAGGCTCTTAGGGTTAGGGTTAGACTCAGGCTCTTCGGGTTAGGGTTAGACTCAGGCTCTTAGGGTGAGGGTTAGAGTCAGTCTCTTAGGGTTAGGGTTAGACTCAGGCTCTTAGGGTGAGGGTTAGACTCAGGCTCTTAGGGTTAGGGTTAGACTCAGGCTCTTAGGGTTAGGCTTAGACTCAGGCTCTTAGGGTTAGGGTTCGACTCAGGCTCTTCGGGTGAGGGTTAGACTCAGGCTCTTAGGGTTAGGGTTAGACTCAGGCTCTTAGGGTTAGGGTTAGACTCAGGCTCTTAGGGTTAGGGTTAGACTCAGGCTCTTAGGGTTAGGGTTAGACTCAGGCTCTTAGGGTTAGGCTTAGACTCAGGCTCTTAGGGTTAGGGTTAGACTCAGGCTCTTAGGGTGAGGGTTAGACTCAGGCTCTTAGGGTTAGGGTTAGACTCAGGCTCTTAGGGTTAGGCTTAGACTCAGGCTCTTAGGGTTAGGGTTAGACTCAGGCTCTTAGGGTTAGGGTTAGAGTCAGGCTCTTAGGGTTAGGGTTAGAGTCAGGCTCTTCGGGTTAGGGTTAGACTCAGGCTCTTAGGGTGAGGGTTAGACTCAGGCTCTTAGGGTGAGGGTTAGACTCAGGCTCTTAGGGTTAGGCTTAGACTCAGGCTCTTAGGGTTAGGGTTCGACTCAGGCTCTTAGGGTTAGGGTTCGACTCAGGCTCTTAGGGTTAGGGTTAGAGTCAGGCTCTTAGGGTTAGGGTTAGACTCAGGCTCTTCGGGTTAGGGTTAGACTCAGGCTCTTAGGGTTAGGCTTAGACTCAGGCTCTTAGGGTTAGGCTTAGACTCAGGCTCTTAGGGTTAGGGTTAGACTCAGGCTCTTAGGGTGAGGGTTAGACTCAGGCTCTTAGGGTGAGGGTTAGACTCAGGCTCTTAGGGTTAGGCTTAGACTCAGGCTCTTAGAGTTAGGCTTAGACTCAGGCTCTTAGGGTTAGGGTTAGACTCAGGCTCTTAGGGTGAGGGTTAGACTCAGGCTCTTAGGGTTAGGGTTAGACTCAGGCTCTTAGGGTTAGGGTTAGAGTCAGGCTCTTAGGGCTAGGGTTAGACTCAGGCTCTTAGGGTTAGGGTTAGACTCAGGCTCTTAGGGTGTGGGTTAGACTCAGGCTCTTAGGGTGAGGGTTAGACTCAGGCTCTTAGGGCTAGGGTTAGACTCAGGCTCTTAGGGTTAGGCTTAGACTCAGGCTCTTAGGCTTAGGGTTAGACTCAGGCTCTTAGGGTTAGGGTTAGAGTCAGGCTCTTAGGGTTAGGGTTAGACTCAGGCTCTTCGGGTTAGGGTTAGACTCAGGCTCTTAGGGTTAGGCTTAGACTCAGGCTCTTAGGGTTAGGCTTAGACTCAGGCTCTTAGGGTGAGGGTTAGACTCAGGCTCCTAGGGTTAGTCTTAGACTCAGGCTCTTAGGCTTAGGGTTAGACTCAGGCTCTTAGGGTTAGGCTTAGACTCAGGCTCTTAGGGTTAGGCTTAGACTCAGGCTCTTAGGGTTAGGGTTAGACTCAGGCTCTTAGGGTGAGGGTTAGACTCAGGCTCTTAGGGTTAGGGTTAGACTCAGGCTCTTAGGGTTAGGGTTAGAGTCAGGCTCTTAGGGCTAGGGTTAGACTCAGGCTCTTAGGGTTAGGGTTAGACTCAGGCTCTTAGGGTGTGGGTTAGACTCAGGCTCTTAGGGTGAGGGTTAGACTCAGGCTCTTAGGGCTAGGGTTAGACTCAGGCTCTTAGGGTTAGGCTTAGACTCAGGCTCTTAGGCTTAGGGTTAGACTCAGGCTCTTAGGGTTAGGGTTAGACTCAGGCTCTTAGGGTTAGGGTTAGATTTAGGCTCTTAGGGTTAGGGTTAGACTCAGGCTCTTAGGGTTAGGGTTAGACTCAGGCTCTTAGGGTGAGGGTTAGACTCAGGCTCTTAGGGTTAGGGTTAGACTCAGGCTCTTAGGGTTAGGGTTAGACTCAGGCTCTTAGGGTTAGGGTTCGACTCAGGCTCTTAGGGTTAGGGTTAGACTCAGGCTCTTAGGGTGAGGGTTAGACTCAGGCTCTTAGGGTGAGGGTTAGACTCAGGCTCCTAGGGTTAGGCTTAGACTCAGGCTCTTAGGGTTAGGCTTAGACTCAGGCTCTTAGGGTTAGGGTTAGACTCAGGCTCTTCGGGTTAGGGTTAGACTCAGGCTCTTAGGGTTCGGGTTCGACTCAGGCTCTTAGGGTTCGGGTTAGACTCAGGCTCTTAGGGTTAGGGTTAGACTCAGGCTCTTAGGGTTAGGCTTAGACTCAGGCTCTTAGGGTTAGGGTTAGACTCAGGCTCTTAGGGTTAGGGTTAGACTCAGGCTCTTAGGGTTAGGGTTAGACTCAGGCTCTTAGGGTGAGGGTTAGACTCAGGCTCTTAGGGTTAGGGTTAGACTCAGGCTCCTAGGGTTAGGCTTAGACTCAGGCTCTTAGGGTTAGGGTTAGACTCAGGCTCTTAGGGTTAGGGTTAGACTCAGGCTCTTAGGGTGAGGGTTAGACTCAGGCTCTTAGGGTGAGGGTTAGACTCAGGCTCTTAGGGTTAGGGTTAGACTCAGGCTCTTAGGGTTAGGCTTAGACTCAGGCTCTTAGGGTTAGGGTTAGACTCAGGCTCCTAGGGTTAGGCTTAGACTCAGGCTCTTAGGGTTAGGCTTAGCCTCAGGCTCTTAGGGTGAGGGTTAGACTCAGGCTCTTAGGGTTAGGGTTAGACTCAGGCTCTTAGGGTGTGGGTTCGACTCAGGCTCTTAGGGTTAGGCTTAGACTCAGGCTCTTAGGGTTAGGGTTAGACTCAGGCTCTTAGGGTTAGGGTTAGACTCAGGCTCTTAGGGTGAGGGTTAGACTCAGGCTCTTAGGGTTAAGGTTAGACTCAGGCTCTTAGGCTTAGGGTTAGACTCAGGCTCTTAGGGTTAGGCTTAGACTCAGGCTCTTAGGCTTAGGGTTAGACTCAGGCTCTTAGGCTTAGGGTTAGACTCAGGCTCTTAGGCTTAGGGTTAGACTCAGGCTCTTAGGGTGAGGGTTAGACTCAGGCTCTTAGGGTTAGGGTTAGACTCAGGCTCTTAGGGTGTGGGTTCGACTCAGGCTCTTAGGGTTAGGGTTCGACTCAGGCTCTTAGGGTTAGGGTTAGACTCAGGCTCTTAGGGTTAGGGTTAGACTCAGGCTCTTAGGGTTAGGGTTAGACTCAGGCTCTTAGGGTGAGGGTTAGACTCAGGCTCTTAGGGTTAGGCTTAGACTCAGGCTCTTAGGGTTAGGCTTAGACTCAGGCTCTTAGGGTGAGGGCTAGACTCAGGCTCTTAGGGTTAGGGTTAGACTCAGGCTCTTAGGGTGAGGGTTAGACTCAGGCTCTTAGGGTGAGGGTTAGACTCAGGCTCTTAGGGTTAGGGTTAGACTCAGGCTCTTAGGGTTAGGCTTAGACTCAGGCTCTTAGGGTTAGGGTTAGACTCAGGCTCTTAGGCTTAGGGTTCGACTCAGGCTCTTAGGGTTAGGGTTAGACTCAGGCTCTTAGGGTGAGGGTTAGACTCAGGCTCTTAGGGTGAGGGTTAGACTCAGGCTCTTAGGGTGAGGGTTAGACTCAGGCTCCTAGGGTTAGGCTTAGACTCAGGCTCTTAGGGTTAGGGTTAGACTCAGGCTCTTAGGGTTAGGGTTAGACTCAGGCTCTTAGGGTTAGGCTTAGACTCAGGCTCTTAGGGTTAGGGTTCGACTCAGGCTCTTCGGGTGAGGGTTAGACTCAGGCTCTTAGGGTTAGGGTTAGACTCAGGCTCTTCGGGTTAGGGTTAGACTCAGTCTCTTCGGGTTAGGGTTAGACTCAGGCTCTTAGGCTTAGGGTTAGACTCAGGCTCTTAGGGTTAGGGTTAGACTCAGGCTCTTCGGGTGAGGGTTAGACTCAGGCTCTTAGGGTGAGGGTTAGAGTCAGTCTCTTAGGGTTAGGGTTAGACTCAGGCTCTTAGGGTGAGGGTTAGACTCAGGCTCTTAGGGTTAGGGTTAGACTCAGGCTCTTAGGGTTAGGCTTAGACTCAGGCTCTTAGGGTTAGGGTTCGACTCAGGCTCTTCGGGTGAGGGTTAGACTCAGGCTCTTAGGGTTAGGGTTAGACTCAGGCTCTTAGGGTTAGGGTTAGACTCAGGCTCTTAGGGTTAGGGTTAGACTCAGGCTCTTAGGGTTAGGGTTAGACTCAGGCTCTTAGGGTTAGGCTTAGACTCAGGCTCTTAGGGTTAGGGTTAGACTCAGGCTCTTAGGGTGAGGGTTAGACTCAGGCTCTTAGGGTTAGGGTTAGACTCAGGCTCTTAGGGTTAGGCTTAGACTCAGGCTCTTAGGGTTAGGGTTAGACTCAGGCTCTTAGGGTTAGGCTTAGACTCAGGCTCTTAGGGTTAGGGTTCGACTCAGGCTCTTCGGGTGAGGGTTAGACTCAGGCTCTTAGGGTTAGGGTTAGACTCAGGCTCTTCGGGTTAGGGTTAGACTCAGTCTCTTCGGGTTAGGGTTAGACTCAGGCTCTTAGGCTTAGGGTTAGACTCAGGCTCTTAGGGTTAGGGTTAGACTCAGGCTCTTCGGGTTAGGGTTAGACTCAGGCTCTTAGGGTGAGGGTTAGAGTCAGTCTCTTAGGGTTAGGGTTAGACTCAGGCTCTTAGGGTGAGGGTTAGACTCAGGCTCTTAGGGTTAGGGTTAGACTCAGGCTCTTAGGGTTAGGCTTAGACTCAGGCTCTTAGGGTTAGGGTTCGACTCAGGCTCTTCGGGTGAGGGTTAGACTCAGGCTCTTAGGGTTAGGGTTAGACTCAGGCTCTTAGGGTTAGGGTTAGACTCAGGCTCTTAGGGTTAGGGTTAGACTCAGGCTCTTAGGGTTAGGGTTAGACTCAGGCTCTTAGGGTTAGGCTTAGACTCAGGCTCTTAGGGTTAGGGTTAGACTCAGGCTCTTAGGGTGAGGGTTAGACTCAGGCTCTTAGGGTTAGGGTTAGACTCAGGCTCTTAGGGTTAGGCTTAGACTCAGGCTCTTAGGGTTAGGGTTAGACTCAGGCTCTTAGGGTTAGGGTTAGAGTCAGGCTCTTAGGGTTAGGGTTAGAGTCAGGCTCTTCGGGTTAGGGTTAGACTCAGGCTCTTAGGGTGAGGGTTAGACTCAGGCTCTTAGGGTGAGGGTTAGACTCAGGCTCCTAGGGTTAGGCTTAGACTCAGGCTCTTAGGGTTAGGGTTAGACTCAGGCTCTTAGGGTTAGGGTTAGACTCAGGCTCTTAGGGTGAGGGTTAGACTCAGGCTCTTAGGGTTAGGGTTAGACTCAGGCTCTTAGGGTTAGGGTTAGACTCAGGCTCTTAGGGTTAGGGTTAGACTCAGGCTCTTAGGGTTAGGGTTAGACTCAGGCTCTTCGGGTTAGGGTTAGACTCAGGCTCTTAGGGTTAGGGTTAGACTCAGGCTCTTAGGGTTAGGGTTAGACTCAGGCTCTTAGGGTGAGGGTTAGACTCAGGCTCTTAGGGTTAGGGTTAGACTCAGGCTCTTAGGGTTAGGGTTAGACTCAGGCTCTAAGGGTTAGGGTTAGACTCAGGCTCTTAGGGTGAGGGTTAGACTCAGGCTCTTAGGGTTAGGGTTAGACTCAGGCTCTTAGGGTTAGGGTTAGACTCAGGCTCTTAGGGTTAGGGTTCGACTCAGGCTCTTAGGGTTAGGGTTAGACTCAGGCTCTTAGAGTTAGGGTTAGACTCAGGCTCTTAGAGTTAGGGTTAGACTCAGGCTCTTCGGGTTAGGGTTAGACTCAGGCTCTTAGGGTTAGGGTTAGACTCAGGCTCTTAGGTTAGGGTTAGACTCAGGCTCTTAGGGTGAGGGTTAGACTCAGGCTCTTAGGGTTAGGGTTAGACTCAGGCTCTTAGGGTTAGGGTTAGACTCAGGCTCTTAGGGTTAGGGTTAGACTCAGGCTCTTAGGGTGAGGGTTAGACTCAGGCTCTTCGGGTTAGGGTTCGACTCAGGCTCTTAGGGTTAGGGTTAGACTCAGGCTCTTCGGGTTAGGGTTAGACTCAGGCTCTTAGGGTTAGGGTTAGACTCAGGCTCTTAGGGTTAGGGTTAGACTCAGGCTCTTAGGGTTAGGGTTAGACTCAGGCTCTTAGGGTTAGGGTTAGACTCAGGCTCTTAGGGTGAGGGTTAGACTCAGGCTCTTAGGGTGAGGGTTAGACTCAGGCTCTTAGGGTTAGGGTTAGACTCAGGCTCTTCGGGTTAGGGTTAGACTCAGGCTCTTAGGGTTAGGCTTAGACTCAGGCTCTTAGGGTTAGGGTTAGACTCAGGCTCTTAGGGTTAGGGTTAGACTCAGGCTCTTAGGGTTAGGGTTAGACTCAGGCTCTTAGGGTTAGGGTTAGACTAAGGCTCTTAGGGTGAGGGTTAGAGTCAGGCTCTTAGGGCTAGGGTTAGACTCAGGCTCTTAGGGTTAGGGTTAGACTCAGGCTCTTAGGCTTAGGGTTAGACTCAGGCTCTTCGGGTTAGGGTTAGACTCAGGCTCTTAGGGTTAGGGTTCGACTCAGGCTCTTAGGGTTAGGCTTAGACTCAGGCTCTTAGGGTTAGGCTTAGACTCAGGCTCTTAGGGTTAGGCTTAGACTCAGGCTCTTAGGGTTAGGCTTAGACTCAGGCTCTTAGGGTTAGGGTTCGACTCAGGCTCTTAGGGTTAGGGTTAGACTCAGGCTCTTAGGTTGAGGGTTAGACTCAGGCTCTTAGGGTTAGGGTTAGACTCAGGCTCTTAGGGTTAGGCTTAGACTCAGGCTCTTAGGGTTAGGGTTAGACTCAGGCTGTTAGGGTTAGATTCAGGCTCTTAGGGTTAGGGTTAGACTCAGGCTCTTAGGGTTAGGGTTAGACTCAGGCTCTTAGGGTGAGGGTTAGACTCAGGCTCTTAGGGTTAGGGTTAGACTCAGGCTCTTAGGATTAGGGTTAGACTCAGGCTCTTAGGGTTAGGGTTAGACTCAGGCTCTTAGGGCTAGGGTTAGACTCAGGCTCTTAGGGTTAGGGTTAGACTCAGGCTCTTAGGGTTAGGCTTACACTCAGGCTCTTAGGGTTAGGGTTAGACTCAGGCTCTTACGGTTAGGGTTAGACTCAGGCTCTTAGGGTTAGGGTTAGAGTCAGGCTCTTAGGCTTAGGGTTAGACTCAGGCTCTTCGGGTTAGGGTTAGACTCAGGCTCTTAGGGTTAGGGTTAGACTCAGGCTCTTAGGGTTAGGGTTAGACTCAGGCTCTTAGGGTGAGGGTTAGACTCAGGCTCTTAGGGTTAGGGTTAGACTCAGGCTCTTCGGGTTAGGGTTAGACTCAGGCTCTTAGGGTGAGGGTTAGACTCAGGCTCTTAGGGTTAGGGTTAGACTCAGGCTCTTCGGGTTAGGGTTAGACTCAGGCTCTTAGGGTTAGGGTTAGACTCAGGCTCTTAGGGTTAGGCTTAGACTCAGGCTCTTAGGGTTAGGCTTAGACTCAGGCTCTTCGGGTTAGGGTTAGACTCAGGCTCTTAGGGTTAGGGTTAGACTCAGGCTCTTAGGGTTAGGGTTAGACTCAGGCTCTTAGGGTGAGGGTTAGACTCAGGCTCTTCGGGTTAGGGTTAGACTCAGGCTCTTAGGGTTAGGGTTAGACTCAGGCTCTTAGGGTTAGGGTTAGACTCAGGCTCTTAGGGTTAGGCTTAGACTCAGGCTCTTAGGGTTAGGGTTAGACTCAGGCTCTTAGGGTGAGGGTTAGACTCAGGCTCTTAGGGTTAGGGTTAGACTCAGGCTCTTCGGGTTAGGGTTAGACTCAGGCTCTTAGGGTTAGGGTTAGACTCAGGCTCTTAGGGTTAGGCTTAGACTCAGGCTCTTAGGGTTAGGCTTAGACTCAGGCTCTTCGGGTTAGGGTTAGACTCAGGCTCTTAGGGTTAGGGTTAGACTCAGGCTCTTAGGGTTAGGGTTAGACTCAGGCTCTTCGGGTTAGGGTTAGACTCAGGCTCTTAGGGTTAGGGTTAGACTCAGGCTCTTAGGGTTAGGGTTAGACTCAGGCTCTTAGGGTTAGGGTTAGACTCAGGCTCTTAGGGTTCGGGTTAGACTCAGGCTCTTAGGGTGAGGGTTAGACTCAGGCTCTTAGGGTTAGGGTTAGACTCAGGCTCTTAGGGTGAGGGTTAGACTCAGGCCCTTAGGTTGAGGGTTAGACTCAGGCTCTTAGGGTTAGGGTTAGACTCAGGCTCTTAGGGTTAGGGTTAGACTCAGGCTCTTAGGGTTAGGGTTAGACTCAGGCTCTTAGGGTTAGGGTTAGACTCAGGCTCTTAGGGTTAGGGTTAGACTCAGGCTCTTAGGGTGAGGGTTAGACTCAGGCTCTTAGGGTGAGGGTTAGACTCAGGCTCTTAGGGTTAGGGTTAGACTCAGGCTCTTCGGGTTAGGGTTAGACTCAGGCTCTTAGGGTTAGGCTTAGACTCAGGCTCTTAGGGTTAGGGTTAGACTCAGGCTCTTAGGGTTAGGGTTAGACTCAGGCTCTTAGGGTTAGGGTTAGACTCAGGCTCTTAGGGTTAGGGTTAGACTAAGGCTCTTAGGGTGAGGGTTAGAGTCAGGCTCTTAGGGCTAGGGTTAGACTCAGGCTCTTAGGGTTAGGGTTAGACTCAGGCTCTTAGGCTTAGGGTTAGACTCAGGCTCTTCGGGTTAGGGTTAGACTCAGGCTCTTAGGGTTAGGGTTCGACTCAGGCTCTTAGGGTTAGGCTTAGACTCAGGCTCTTAGGGTTAGGCTTAGACTCAGGCTCTTAGGGTTAGGCTTAGACTCAGGCTCTTAGGGTTAGGCTTAGACTCAGGCTCTTAGGGTTAGGGTTCGACTCAGGCTCTTAGGGTTAGGGTTAGACTCAGGCTCTTAGGTTGAGGGTTAGACTCAGGCTCTTAGGGTTAGGGTTAGACTCAGGCTCTTAGGGTTAGGCTTAGACTCAGGCTCTTAGGGTTAGGGTTAGACTCAGGCTGTTAGGGTTAGATTCAGGCTCTTAGGGTTAGGGTTAGACTCAGGCTCTTAGGGTTAGGGTTAGACTCAGGCTCTTAGGGTGAGGGTTAGACTCAGGCTCTTAGGGTTAGGGTTAGACTCAGGCTCTTAGGATTAGGGTTAGACTCAGGCTCTTAGGGTTAGGGTTAGACTCAGGCTCTTAGGGCTAGGGTTAGACTCAGGCTCTTAGGGTTAGGGTTAGACTCAGGCTCTTAGGGTTAGGCTTACACTCAGGCTCTTAGGGTTAGGGTTAGACTCAGGCTCTTACGGTTAGGGTTAGACTCAGGCTCTTAGGGTTAGGGTTAGAGTCAGGCTCTTAGGCTTAGGGTTAGACTCAGGCTCTTCGGGTTAGGGTTAGACTCAGGCTCTTAGGGTTAGGGTTAGACTCAGGCTCTTAGGGTTAGGGTTAGACTCAGGCTCTTAGGGTGAGGGTTAGACTCAGGCTCTTAGGGTTAGGGTTAGACTCAGGCTCTTCGGGTTAGGGTTAGACTCAGGCTCTTAGGGTGAGGGTTAGACTCAGGCTCTTAGGGTTAGGGTTAGACTCAGGCTCTTCGGGTTAGGGTTAGACTCAGGCTCTTAGGGTTAGGGTTAGACTCAGGCTCTTAGGGTTAGGCTTAGACTCAGGCTCTTAGGGTTAGGCTTAGACTCAGGCTCTTCGGGTTAGGGTTAGACTCAGGCTCTTAGGGTTAGGGTTAGACTCAGGCTCTTAGGGTTAGGGTTAGACTCAGGCTCTTAGGGTGAGGGTTAGACTCAGGCTCTTCGGGTTAGGGTTAGACTCAGGCTCTTAGGGTTAGGGTTAGACTCAGGCTCTTAGGGTTAGGGTTAGACTCAGGCTCTTCGGGTTAGGGTTAGACTCAGGCTCTTAGGGTTAGGGTTAGACTCAGGCTCTTAGGGTTAGGGTTAGACTCAGGCTCTTAGGGTTAGGGTTAGACTCAGGCTCTTAGGGTTCGGGTTAGACTCAGGCTCTTAGGGTGAGGGTTAGACTCAGGCTCTTAGGGTTAGGGTTAGACTCAGGCTCTTAGGGTGAGGGTTAGACTCAGGCCCTTAGGTTGAGGGTTAGACTCAGGCTCTTAGGGTTAGGGTTAGACTCAGGCTCTTAGGGTTAGGGTTAGACTCAGGCTCTTAGGGTTAGGGTTAGACTCAGGCTCTTAGGCTTAGGCTTAGGTTAACCAGGCTCTTAGGGTGAGGGTTAGACTCAGGCTCTTAGGGTTAGGGTTAGACTCAGGCTCTTAGGGTTAGGGTTAGACTTAGGCTCTTAGGGTTAGGGTTAGACTCAGGCTCTTAGGGTTAGGGTTAGACTCAGGCTCTTCGGGTTAGGGTTAGACTCAGGCTCTTAGGGTTAGGGTTAGACTCAGGCTCTTAGGGTTAGGGTTAGACTCAGGCTCTTAGGGCTAGGTTTAGACTCAGGCTCTTAGGGTTAGGGTTAGACTCAGGCTCTTAGGGCTAGGTTTAGACTCAGGCTCTTAGGGTGAGGGCTAGACTCAGGCTCTTAGGGTTAGGGTTAGACTCAGGCTCTTAGGGTTAGGGTTAGACTCAGGCTCTTAGGGTTAGGGTTAGACTCAGGCTCTTAGGGTTAGGGTTCGACTCATGCTCTTAGGGTTAGGGTTAGACTCAGGCTCTTAGGCTTAGGGTTAGACTCAGGCTCTTAGGGTTAGGGTTAGACTCAGGCTCTTAGGGTTAGGGTTAGACTCAGGCTCTTAGGGTGAGGGTTAGACTCAGGCTCTTAGGGTTAGGGTTCGACTCAGGCTCTTAGGGTTAGGCTTAGCCTCAGGCTCTTAGGGTTAGGCTTAGCCTCAGGCTCTTAGGGTTAGGCTTAGACTCAGGCTCTTAGGGTTAGGCTTAGACTCAGGCTCTTAGGGTTAGGCTTAGACTCAGGCTCTTAGGGTTAGGCTTAGACTCAGGCTCTTAGGGTTAGGATTAGACTCAGGCTCTTAGGGTTAGGATTAGACTCAGGCTCTTAGGGTGAGGGTTAGACTCAGGCTCTTAGGGTGAGGGTTAGACTCAGGCTCTTAGGGTGAGGGTTAGACTCAGGCTCTTAGGGTTAGGGTTAGACTCAGGCTCTTCGGGTTAGGGTTAGACTCAGGCTCTTCGGGTTAGGGTTAGACTCAGGCTCTTAGGGTTAGGGTTAGACTCAGGCTCTTAGGGTTAGGGTTAGACTCAGGCTCTTAGGGTGAGGGTTAGACTCAGGCTCTTAGGGTTAGGGTTAGACTCAGGCTCTTCGGGTTAGGGTTAGACTCAGGCTCTTAGGGTTAGGGTTAGACTCAGGCTCTTAGGGTGAGGGTTAGACTCAGGCTCTTAGGGTGAGGGTTAGACTCAGGCTCTTAGGGTTAGGGTTAGACTCAGGCTCTTAGGGTGAGGGTTAGACTCAGGCTCTTAGGGTTAGGGTTAGACTCAGGCTCTTAGGGTTAGGGTTAGACTCAGGCTCTTCGGGTTAGGGTTAGACTCAGGCTCTTAGGGTTAGGGTTAGACTCAGGCTCTTAGGGTGAGGGTTAGACTCAGGCTCTTAGGGTTAGGGTTCGACTCAGGCTCTTAGGGTTAGGGTTAGACTCAGGCTCTTAGGGTGAGGGTTAGACTCAGGCTCTTAGGGTTAGGGTTAGACTCAGGCTCTTAGGGTGAGGGTTAGACTCAGGCTCTTAGGGTGAGGGTTAGACTCAGGCTCTTAGGGTTAGGGTTAGACTCAGGCTCTTCGGGTTAGGGTTAGACTCAGGCTCTTAGGGTTAGGGTTAGACTCAGGCTCTTAGGGTGAGGGTTAGACTCAGGCTCTTAGGGTGAGGGTTAGACTCAGGCTCTTAGGGTTAGGGTTAGACTCAGGCTCTTCGGGTTAGGGTTAGACTCAGGCTCTTAGTGTTAGGGTTAGACTCAGGCTCTTAGGGTGAGGGTTAGACTCAGGCTCTTAGGGTTAGGGTTAGACTCAGGCTCTTAGGGTTAGGGTTAGACTCAGGCTCTTAGGCTTAGGGTTAGACTCAGGCTCTTAGGGTTAGGGTTAGACTCAGGCTCTTAGGGTTAGGGTTAGACTCAGGCTCTTAGGGTTAGGCTTAGACTCAGGCTCTTAGGGTTAGGGTTAGACTCAGGCTCTTAGGGTTAGGGTTAGACTCAGGCTCTTAGGGTTAGGGTTAGACTCAGGCTCTTAGGGTGAGGGTTAGACTCAGGCTCTTAGGGTGAGGGTTAGACTCAGGCTCCTAGGGTTAGGCTTAGACTCAGGCTCTTAGGGTTAGGGTTCGACTCAGGCTCTTAGGGTTAGGGTTCGACTCAGGCTCTTAGGGTGAGGGTTAGAGTCAGGCTCTTAGGGTTAGGGTTCGACTCAGGCTCTTAGGGTTAGGGTTAGACTCAGGCTCTTAGGGTTAGGCTTAGACTCAGGCTCTTAGGGTTAGGGTTAGACTCAGGCTCTTAGGGTTAGGGTTAGACTCAGGCTCTTAGGGTGAGGGTTAGACTCAGGCTCTTAGGGTTAGGGTTAGACTCAGGCTCTTAGGGTGAGGGCTAGACTCAGGCTCTTAGGGTGAGGGTTAGACTCAGGCTCTTAGGGTTAGGCTTAGACTCAGGCTCTTAGGGTTAGGCTTAGACTCAGGCTCTTCGGGTTAGGGTTAGACTCAGGCTCTTAGGCTTAGGGTTAGACTCAGGCTCTTAGGGTTAGGCTTAGACTCAGGCTCTTAGGGTTAGGGTTAGACTCAGGCTCTTAGGGTGAGGGTTAGACTCAGGCTCTTAGGGTTAGGGTTAGACTCAGGCTCTTAGGGTTAGGGTTAGACTCAGGCTCTTAGGGTGAGGGTTAGACTCAGGCTCTTAGGGTTAGGGTTAGACTCAGGCTCTTAGGGTTAGGGTTCGACTCAGGCTCTTAGGGTTAGGGTTAGACTCAGGCTCTTAGGGTGAGGGTTAGACTCAGGCTCTTAGGGTTAGGGTTAGACTCAGGCTCTTAGGCTTAGGGTTCGACTCAGGCTCTTAGGGTTAGGGTTCGACTCAGGCTCTTAGGGTTAGGGTTAGACTCAGGCTCTTAGGGTTAGGGTTAGACTCAGGCTCTTAGGGTTAGGGTTAGACTCAGGCTTTTAGGGTGAGGGTTAGACTCAGGCTCTTAGGGTGAGGGTTAGACTCAGGCTCTTAGGGTTAGGGTTCGACTCAGGCTCTTAGGGTTAGGGTTAGACTCAGGCTCTTAGGGTTAGGGTTAGACTCAGGCTCTTCGGGTTAGGGTTAGACTCAGGCTCTTCTTGTTAGGGTTAGACTCAGGCTCTTAGGGTGAGGGTTAGACTCAGGCTCTTAGGGTTAGGGTTAGACTCAGGCTCTTAGGCTTAGGGTTAGACTCAGGCTCTTAGGGTGAGGGTTAGACTCAGGCTCTTAGGGTTAGGGTTAGACTCAGGCTCTTAGGGCTAGGGTTAGACTCAGGCTCTTAGGGTTAGGGTTAGACTCAGGCTCTTAGGGTTAGGGTTAGACTCAGGCTCTTAGGCTTAGGGTTAGACTCAGGCTCTTAGGGCTAGGGTTAGACTCAGGCTCTTAGGGTTAGGGTTAGACTGAGGCTCTTAGGGTTAGGGTTAGACTCAAGCTCTTAGGGTTAGGGTTAGACTCAGGCTCTTCGGGTTAGGGTTAGACTCAGGCTCTTAGGGTTAGGGTTAGACTCAGGCTCTTAGGGTTAGGGTTCGACTCAGGCTCTTAGGGTTAGGGTTCGACTCAGGCTCTTAGGGTTAGGGTTAGAGTCAGGCTCTTAGGGTGAGGGTTAGACTCAGGCTCTTAGGGTTAGGGTTAGAGTCAGGCTCTTAGGGTTAGGGTTAGACTCAGGCTCTTAGGGTTAGGGTTAGACTCAGGCTCTTAGGCTTAGGGTTAGACTCAGGCTCTTAGGGTTAGGCTTAGACTCAGGCTCTTAGGCTTAGGGTTAGACTCAGGCTCTTAGGGTTAGGGTTAGACTCAGGCTCTTAGGCTTAGGGTTAGACTCAGGCTCTTAGGGTTAGGCTTAGACTCAGGCTCTTAGGGTTAGGGTTAGACTCAGGCTCTTAGGGTTAGGGTTAGACTCAGGCTCTTAGGGTTAGGGTTAGACTCAGGCTCTTAGGGTGAGGGTTAGACACAGGCTCTTAGGGTGAGGGTTAGACTCAGGCTCTTAGGGTTAGGCTTAGACTCAGGCTCTTAGGGTTAGGGTTCGACTCAGGCTCTTAGGGTTAGGGTTCGACTCAGGCTCTTAGGGTGAGGGTTAGACTCAGGCTCTTAGGGTTAGGGTTCGACTCAGGCTCTTAGGGTTAGGGTTAGACTCAGGCTCTTAGGGTTAGGCTTAGACTCAGGCTCTTAGGGTTAGGGTTAGACTCAGGCTCTTAGGGTTAGGGTTAGACTCAGGCTCTTAGGGTTAGGGTTAGACTCAGGCTCTTAGGGTGAGGGTTAGACTCAGGCTCTTAGGGTTAGGGTTAGAGTCAGGCTCTTAGGGTTAGGGTTAGACTCAGGCTCTTAGGGTTAGGGTTCGACTCAGGCTCTTAGGGTTAGGCTTAGACTCAGGCTCTTAGGGTTAGGCTTAGACTCAGGCTCTTAGGGTTAGGCTTAGACTCAGGCTCTTAGGGTTAGGGTTAGACTCAGGCTCTTAGGGTTAGGGTTAGACTCAGGCTCTTAGGTTGAGGGTTAGACTCAGGCTCTTAGGGTTAGGGTTAGACTCAGGCTCTTAGGGTTAGGGTTAGAGTCAGGCTCTTAGGGTTAGGGTTAGACTCAGGCTGTTAGTGTTAGACTCAGGCTCTTAGGGTTAGGGTTAGACTCAGGCTCTTAGGGTGAGGGTTAGACTCAGGCTCTTAGGGTTAGGGTTAGAGTCAGGCTCTTAGGGTTAGGGTTAGAGTCAGGCTCTTAGGGTTAGGGTTCGACTCAGGCTCTTAGGGTTAGGCTTAGACTCAGGCTCTTAGGGTTAGGCTTAGACTCAGGCTCTTAGGGTTAGGCTTAGACTCAGGCTCTTAGGGTTAGGCTTAGACTCAGGCTCTTAGGGTTAGGGTTAGACTCAGGCTCTTAGGTTGAGGGTTAGACTCAGGCTCTTAGGGTTAGGGTTAGACTCAGGCTCTTAGGGTGAGGGTTAGACTCAGGCTCTTAGGGTTAGGGTTAGACTCAGGCTCTTAGGGTTAGGGTTAGACTCAGGCTCTTAGGGTTAGGGTTCGACTCATACTCTTAGGGTTAGGGTTAGACTCAGGCTCTTAGGCTTAGGGTTAGACTCAGGCTCTTAGGGTTAGGGTTAGACTCAGGCTCTTACGGTTAGGGTTAGACTCAGGCTCTTAGGGTTAGGGTTAGACTCAGGCTCTTAGGGTGAGGGTTAGACTCAGGCTCTTAGGGTGAGGGCTAGACTCAGGCTCTTAGGGTTAGGGTTCGACTCAGGCTCTTAGGGTTAGGGTTAGATTTAGGCTCTTAGGGTTAGGCTTAGCCTCAGGCTCTTAGGGTTAGGCTTAGACTCAGGCTCTTAGGGTTAGGCTTAGACTCAGGCTCTTAGGGTTAGGCTTAGACTCAGGCTCTTAGGGTTAGGCTTAGACTCAGGCTCTTAGGGTTAGGCTTAGACTCAGGCTCTTAGGGTTAGGATTAGACTCAGGCTCTTAGGGTGAGGGTTAGACTCAGGCTCTTAGGGTTAGGGTTAGAGTCAGGCTCTTAGGGTTAGGCTTAGACTCAGGCTCTTAGGGTTAGGGTTAGACTCAGGCTGTTAGGGTTAGACTCAGGCTCTTAGGGTTAGGGTTAGACTCAGGCTCTTAGGGTGAGGGTTAGACTCAGGCTCTTAGGGTTAGGGTTAGAGTCAGGCTCTTAGGGTTAGGGTTCGACTCAGGCTCTTAGGGTTAGGGTTCGACTCAGGCTCTTAGGGTTAGGGTTAGAGTCAGGCTCTTAGGGTGAGGGTTAGACTCAGGCTCTTAGGGTTAGGGTTAGAGTCAGGCTCTTAGGGTTAGGGTTAGACTCAGGCTCTTAGGGTTAGGGTTAGACTCAGGCTCTTAGGCTTAGGGTTAGACTCAGGCTCTTAGGGTTAGGCTTAGACTCAGGCTCTTAGGCTTAGGGTTAGACTCAGGCTCTTAGGCTTAGGGTTAGACTCAGGCTCTTAGGGTTAGGCTTAGACTCAGGCTCTTAGGGTTAGGGTTAGACTCAGGCTCTTAGGGTTAGGGTTAGACTCAGGCTCTTAGGGTTAGGGTTAGACTCAGGCTCTTAGGGTGAGGGTTAGACTCAGGCTCTTAGGGTGAGGGTTAGACTCAGGCTCCTAGGGTTAGGCTTAGACTCAGGCTCTTAGGGTTAGGGTTCGACTCAGGCTCTTAGGGTTAGGGTTCGACTCAGGCTCTTAGGGTGAGGGTTAGACTCAGGCTCTTAGGGTTAGGGTTCGACTCAGGCTCTTAGGGTTAGGGTTAGACTCAGGCTCTTAGGGTTAGGCTTAGACTCAGGCTCTTAGGGTTAGGGTTAGACTCAGGCTCTTAGGGTGAGGGTTAGACTCAGGCTCTTA
Source organism: Falco punctatus (assembly GCF_963210335.1). Classification (NCBI taxonomy): domain Eukaryota; kingdom Metazoa; phylum Chordata; class Aves; order Falconiformes; family Falconidae; genus Falco; species Falco punctatus. The sequence goes on along the minus strand of NW_027660145.1, from coordinate 59,244 downwards.
GGGTGAGGGTTAGACTCAGGCTCTTAGGGTTAGGGTTCGACTCAGGCTCTTAGGGTTAGGGTTAGAGTCAGGCTCTTAGGGTTAGGCTTAGACTCAGGCTCTTAGGGTTAGGGTTAGACTCAGGCTGTTAGGGTTAGACTCAGGCTCTTAGGGTTAGGGTTAGACTCAGGCTCTTAGGGTGAGGGTTAGACTCAGGCTCTTAGGGTTAGGGTTAGAGTCAGGCTCTTAGGGTTAGGCTTAGACTCAGGCTCTTAGGGTTAGGGTTAGACTCAGGCTGTTAGGGTTAGACTCAGGCTCTTAGGGTTAGGGTTAGACTCAGGCTCTTAGGGTGAGGGTTAGACTCAGGCTCTTAGGGTTAGGGTTAGAGTCAGGCTCTTAGGGTTAGGGTTAGAGTCAGGCTCTTAGGGTTAGGGTTCGACTCAGGCTCTTAGGGTTAGGCTTAGACTCAGGCTCTTAGGGTTAGGCTTAGACTCAGGCTCTTAGGGTTAGGGTTAGACTCAGGCTCTTAGGGTTAGGGTTAGACTCAGGCTCTTAGGGTTAGGGTTAGACTCAGGCTCTTAGGTTGAGGGTTAGACTCAGGCTCTTAGGGTTAGGGTTAGACTCAGGCTCTTAGGGTGAGGGTTAGACTCAGGCTCTTAGGGTTAGGGTTAGACTCAGGCTCTTAGGGTTAGGGTTAGACTCAGGCTCTTAGGGTTAGGGTTCGACTCATGCTCTTAGGGTTAGGGTTAGACTCAGGCTCTTAGGCTTAGGGTTAGACTCAGGCTCTTAGGGTTAGGGTTAGACTCAGGCTCTTAGGGTTAGGGTTAGACTCAGGCTCTTAGGGCTAGGGTTAGACTCAGGCTCTTAGGGTGAGGGTTAGACTCAGGCTCTTAGGGTTAGGGCTAGACTCAGGCTCTTAGGGTTAGGGTTCGACTCAGGCTCTTAGGGTTAGGCTTAGCCTCAGGCTCTTAGGGTTAGGCTTAGACTCAGGCTCTTAGGGTTAGGCTTAGACTCAGGCTCTTAGGGTTAGGCTTAGACTCAGGCTCTTAGGGTTAGGCTTAGACTCAGGCTCTTAGGGTTAGGCTTAGACTCAGGCTCTTAGGGTTAGGATTAGACTCAGGCTCTTAGGGTTAGGATTAGACTCAGGCTCTTAGGGTGAGGGTTAGACTCAGGCTCTTAGGGTTAGGGTTCGACTCAGGCTCTTAGGGCTAGGGTTAGACTCAGGCTCTTAGGCTTAGGGTTAGACTGAGGCTCTTAGGGTTAGACTCAGGCTCTTAGGGTTAGGGTTAGACTCAGGCTCTTAGGGTTAGGGTTAGACTCAGGCTCTTAGGCTTAGGGTTAGACTCAGGCTCTTAGGGTTAGGGTTAGACTCAGGCTCTTAGGGTGAGGGTTAGACTCAGGCTCTTAGGGTGAGGGTTAGACTCAGGCTCTTAGGGTTAGACTCAGGCTCTTCGGGTTAGGGTTAGACTCAGGCTCTTCGGGTTAGGGTTAGACTCAGGCTCTTAGGGTTAGGGTTAGACTCAGGCTCTTAGGGTTAGGGTTAGACTCAGGCTCTTAGGGTGAGGGTTAGACTCAGGCTCTTAGGGTTAGGGTTAGACTCAGGCTCTTCGGGTTAGGGTTAGACTCAGGCTCTTAGGGTTAGGGTTAGACTCAGGCTCTTAGGGTTAGGGTTAGACTCAGGCTCTTAGGGTGAGGGTTAGACTCAGGCTCTTAGGGTTAGGGTTAGACTCAGGCTCTTAGGGTGAGGGTTAGACTCAGGCTCTTAGGGTTAGGGTTAGACTCAGGCTCTTAGGGCTAGGGTTAGACTCAGGCTCTTAGGGTTAGGGTTAGACTCAGGCTCTTATGGTTAGGCTTACACTCAGGCTCTTACGCTTAGGGTTAGACTCAGGCTCTTAGGGTTAGGGTTAGACTCAGGCTCTTAGGCTTAGGGTTAGACTCAGGCTCTTAGGGTTAGGCTTAGACTCAGGCTCTTAGGGTTAGGGTTAGACTCAGGCTCTTAGGGTTAGGGTTAGACTCAGGCTCTTAGGGTTAGGGTTAGACTCAGGCTCTTAGGGTGAGGGTTAGACTCAGGCTCTTAGGGTTAGGGTTAGACTCAGGCTCTTAGGGTGAGGGTTAGACTCAGGCTCTTAGGGTGAGGGTTAGACTCAGGCTCTTAGGGTTAGGGTTAGACTCAGGCTCTTCGGGTTAGGGTTAGACTCAGGCTCTTAGGGTTAGGGTTAGACTCAGGCTCTTAGGGTGAGGGTTAGACTCAGGCTCTTAGGGTGAGGGTTAGACTCAGGCTCTTAGGGTTAGGGTTAGACTCAGGCTCTTCGGGTTAGGGTTAGACTCAGGCTCTTAGTGTTAGGGTTAGACTCAGGCTCTTAGGGTGAGGGTTAGACTCAGGCTCTTAGGGTTAGGGTTAGACTCAGGCTCTTAGGCTTAGGGTTAGACTCAGGCTCTTAGGGTGAGGGTTAGACTCAGGCTCTTAGGGTTAGGGTTAGACTCAGGCTCTTCGGGTTAGGGTTAGACTCAGGCTCTTAGGGTTAGGGTTAGACTCAGGCTCTTAGGGTGAGGGTTAGACTCAGGCTCTTAGGGTGAGGGTTAGACTCAGGCTCTTAGGGTTAGGGTTAGACTCAGGCTCTTAGGGTGAGGGTTAGACTCAGGCTCTTAGGGTTAGGGTTAGACTCAGGCTCTTAGGGTTAGGGTTAGACTCAGGCTCTTCGGGTTAGGGTTAGACTCAGGCTCTTAGGGTTAGGGTTAGACTCAGGCTCTTAGGGTGAGGGTTAGACTCAGGCTCTTAGGGTTAGGGTTCGACTCAGGCTCTTAGGGTTAGGGTTAGACTCAGGCTCTTAGGGTGAGGGTTAGACTCAGGCTCTTAGGGTTAGGGTTAGACTCAGGCTCTTAGGGTGAGGGTTAGACTCAGGCTCTTAGGGTGAGGGTTAGACTCAGGCTCTTAGGGTTAGGGTTAGACTCAGGCTCTTCGGGTTAGGGTTAGACTCAGGCTCTTAGGGTTAGGGTTAGACTCAGGCTCTTAGGGTGAGGGTTAGACTCAGGCTCTTAGGGTGAGGGTTAGACTCAGGCTCTTAGGGTTAGGGTTAGACTCAGGCTCTTCGGGTTAGGGTTAGACTCAGGCTCTTAGTGTTAGGGTTAGACTCAGGCTCTTAGGGTGAGGGTTAGACTCAGGCTCTTAGGGTTAGGGTTAGACTCAGGCTCTTAGGGTTAGGGTTAGACTCAGGCTCTTAGGCTTAGGGTTAGACTCAGGCTCTTAGGGTTAGGGTTAGACTCAGGCTCTTAGGGTTAGGGTTAGACTCAGGCTCTTAGGGTTAGGCTTAGACTCAGGCTCTTAGGGTTAGGCTTAGACTCAGGCTCTTAGGGTTAGGGTTAGACTCAGGCTCTTAGGGTTAGGGTTAGACTCAGGCTCTTAGGGTGAGGGTTAGACTCAGGCTCTTAGGGTGAGGGTTAGACTCAGGCTCCTAGGGTTAGGCTTAGACTCAGGCTCTTAGGGTTAGGGTTCGACTCAGGCTCTTAGGGTTAGGGTTCGACTCAGGCTCTTAGGGTGAGGGTTAGAGTCAGGCTCTTAGGGTTAGGGTTCGACTCAGGCTCTTAGGGTTAGGGTTAGACTCAGGCTCTTAGGGTTAGGCTTAGACTCAGGCTCTTAGGGTTAGGGTTAGACTCAGGCTCTTAGGGTTAGGGTTAGACTCAGGCTCTTAGGGTGAGGGTTAGACTCAGGCTCTTAGGGTTAGGGTTAGACTCAGGCTCTTAGGGTGAGGGCTAGACTCAGGCTCTTAGGGTGAGGGTTAGACTCAGGCTCTTAGGGTTAGGCTTAGACTCAGGCTCTTAGGGTTAGGCTTAGACTCAGGCTCTTAGGGTTAGGGTTAGACTCAGGCTCTTAGGCTTAGGGTTAGACTCAGGCTCTTAGGCTTAGGGTTAGACTCAGGCTCTTAGGGTTAGGCTTAGACTCAGGCTCTTAGGGTTAGGGTTAGACTCAGGCTCTTAGGGTGAGGGTTAGACTCAGGCTCTTAGGGTTAGGGTTAGACTCAGGCTCTTAGGGTTAGGGTTAGACTCAGGCTCTTAGGGTTAGGGTTAGACTCAGGCTCTTAGGGTTAGGGTTCGACTCAGGCTCTTAGGGTTAGGGTTAGACTCAGGCTCTTAGGGTGAGGGTTAGACTCAGGCTCTTAGGGTTAGGGTTAGACTCAGGCTCTTAGGCTTAGGGTTCGACTCAGGCTCTTAGGGTTAGGGTTCGACTCAGGCTCTTAGGGTTAGGGTTAGACTCAGGCTCTTAGGGTTAGGGTTAGACTCAGGCTCTTAGGGTTAGGGTTAGACTCAGGCTTTTAGGGTGAGGGTTAGACTCAGGCTCTTAGGGTGAGGGTTAGACTCAGGCTCTTAGGGTTAGGGTTCGACTCAGGCTCTTAGGGTTAGGGTTAGACTCAGGCTCTTCGGGTTAGGGTTAGACTCAGGCTCTTCTTGTTAGGGTTAGACTCAGGCTCTTAGGGTGAGGGTTAGACTCAGGCTCTTAGGGTTAGGGTTAGACTCAGGCTCTTAGGCTTAGGGTTAGACTCAGGCTCTTAGGGTGAGGGTTAGACTCAGGCTCTTAGGGTTAGGGTTAGACTCAGGCTCTTAGGGCTAGGGTTAGACTCAGGCTCTTAGGGTTAGGGTTAGACTCAGGCTCTTAGGGTTAGGCTTAGACTCAGGCTCTTAGGGTTACGGTTCGACTCAGGCTCTTAGGGTTAGGGTTAGACTCAGGCTCTTAGGGTTAGGGTTAGACTCAGGCTCTTAGGCTTAGGGTTAGACTCAGGCTCTTAGGGCTAGGGTTAGACTCAGGCTCTTAGGGTTAGGGTTAGACTGAGGCTCTTAGGGTTAGGGTTAGACTCAAGCTCTTAGGGTTAGGGTTAGACTCAGGCTCTTCGGGTTAGGGTTAGACTCAGGCTCTTAGGGTTAGGGTTAGACTCAGGCTCTTAGGGTTAGGGTTCGACTCAGGCTCTTAGGGTTAGGGTTCGACTCAGGCTCTTAGGGTTAGGGTTAGAGTCAGGCTCTTAGGGTGAGGGTTAGACTCAGGCTCTTAGGGTTAGGGTTAGAGTCAGGCTCTTAGGGTTAGGGTTAGACTCAGGCTCTTAGGGTTAGGGTTAGACTCAGGCTCTTAGGCTTAGGGTTAGACTCAGGCTCTTAGGGTTAGGCTTAGACTCAGGCTCTTAGGCTTAGGGTTAGACTCAGGCTCTTAGGGTTAGGGTTAGACTCAGGCTCTTAGGCTTAGGGTTAGACTCAGGCTCTTAGGGTTAGGCTTAGACTCAGGCTCTTAGGGTTAGGGTTAGACTCAGGCTCTTAGGGTTAGGGTTAGACTCAGGCTCTTAGGGTTAGGGTTAGACTCAGGCTCTTAGGGTGAGGGTTAGACACAGGCTCTTAGGGTGAGGGTTAGACTCAGGCTCCTAGGGTTAGGCTTAGACTCAGGCTCTTAGGGTTAGGGTTCGACTCAGGCTCTTAGGGTTAGGGTTCGACTCAGGCTCTTAGGGTGAGGGTTAGACTCAGGCTCTTAGGGTTAGGGTTCGACTCAGGCTCTTAGGGTTAGGGTTAGACTCAGGCTCTTAGGGTTAGGCTTAGACTCAGGCTCTTAGGGTTAGGGTTAGACTCAGGCTCTTAGGGTTAGGGTTAGACTCAGGCTCTTAGGGTTAGGGTTAGACTCAGGCTCTTAGGGTGAGGGTTAGACTCAGGCTCTTAGGGTTAGGGTTAGAGTCAGGCTCTTAGGGTTAGGGTTAGACTCAGGCTCTTAGGGTTAGGGTTCGACTCAGGCTCTTAGGGTTAGGCTTAGACTCAGGCTCTTAGGGTTAGGCTTAGACTCAGGCTCTTAGGGTTAGGCTTAGACTCAGGCTCTTAGGGTTAGGCTTAGACTCAGGCTCTTAGGGTTAGGGTTAGACTCAGGCTCTTAGGGTTAGGGTTAGACTCAGGCTCTTAGGTTGAGGGTTAGACTCAGGCTCTTAGGGTTAGGCTTAGACTCAGGCTCTTAGGGTTAGGGTTAGAGTCAGGCTCTTAGGGTTAGGGTTAGACTCAGGCTGTTAGGGTTAGACTCAGGCTCTTAGGGTTAGGGTTAGACTCAGGCTCTTAGGGTGAGGGTTAGACTCAGGCTCTTAGGGTTAGGGTTAGAGTCAGGCTCTTAGGGTTAGGGTTAGAGTCAGGCTCTTAGGGTTAGGGTTCGACTCAGGCTCTTAGGGTTAGGCTTAGACTCAGGCTCTTAGGGTTAGGCTTAGACTCAGGCTCTTAGGGTTAGGCTTAGACTCAGGCTCTTAGGGTTAGGGTTAGACTCAGGCTCTTAGGTTGAGGGTTAGACTCAGGCTCTTAGGGTTAGGGTTAGACTCAGGCTCTTAGGGTGAGGGTTAGACTCAGGCTCTTAGGGTTAGGGTTAGACTCAGGCTCTTAGGGTTAGGGTTAGACTCAGGCTCTTAGGGTTAGGGTTCGACTCATGCTCTTAGGGTTAGGGTTAGACTCAGGCTCTTAGGCTTAGGGTTAGACTCAGGCTCTTAGGGTTAGGGTTAGACTCAGGCTCTTACGGTTAGGGTTAGACTCAGGCTCTTAGGGTTAGGGTTAGACTCAGGCTCTTAGGGTGAGGGTTAGACTCAGGCTCTTAGGGTTAGGGCTAGACTCAGGCTCTTAGGGTTAGGGTTCGACTCAGGCTCTTAGGGTTAGGGTTAGATTTAGGCTCTTAGGGTTAGGCTTAGCCTCAGGCTCTTAGGGTTAGGCTTAGACTCAGGCTCTTAGGGTTAGGCTTAGACTCAGGCTCTTAGGGTTAGGCTTAGACTCAGGCTCTTAGGGTTAGGCTTAGACTCAGGCTCTTAGGGTTAGGATTAGACTCAGGCTCTTAGGGTGAGGGTTAGACTCAGGCTCTTAGGGTTAGGGTTCGACTCAGGCTCTTAGGGCTAGGGTTAGACTCAGGCTCTTAGGGTTAGGGTTAGACTGAGGCTCTTAGGGTTAGGGTTAGACTCAAGCTCTTAGGGTTAGGGTTAGACTCAGGCTCTTAGGGTTAGGGTTAGACTCAGGCTCTTAGGGTTAGGGTTAGAGTCAGGCTCTTAGGGTTAGGGTTCGACTCAGGCTCTTAGGGTTAGGGTTCGACTCAGGCTCTTAGGGTTAGGGTTAGAGTCAGGCTCTTAGGGTGAGGGTTAGACTCAGGCTCTTAGGGTTAGGGTTAGAGTCAGGCTCTTAGGGTTAGGGTTAGACTCAGGCTCTTAGGGTTAGGGTTAGACTCAGGCTCTTAGGCTTAGGGTTAGACTCAGGCTCTTAGGGTTAGGCTTAGACTCAGGCTCTTAGGGTTAGGGTTAGACTCAGGCTCTTAGGCTTAGGGTTAGACTCAGGCTCTTAGGGTTAGGCTTAGACTCAGGCTCTTAGGGTTAGGGTTAGACTCAGGCTCTTAGGGTTAGGGTTAGACTCAGGCTCTTAGGGTTAGGGTTAGACTCAGGCTCTTAGGGTGAGGGTTAGACTCAGGCTCTTAGGGTGAGGGTTAGACTCAGGCTCCTAGGGTTAGGCTTAGACTCAGGCTCTTAGGGTTAGGGTTCGACTCAGGCTCTTAGGGTTAGGGTTCGACTCAGGCTCTTAGGGTGAGGGTTAGACTCAGGCTCTTAGGGTTAGGGTTCGACTCAGGCTCTTAGGGTTAGGGTTAGACTCAGGCTCTTAGGGTTAGGCTTAGACTCAGGCTCTTAGGGTTAGGGTTAGACTCAGGCTCTTAGGGTTAGGGTTAGACTCAGGCTCTTAGGGTGAGGGTTAGACTCAGGCTCTTAGGGTTAGGGTTAGACTCAGGCTCTTAGGGTGAGGGCTAGACTCAGGCTCTTAGGGTGAGGGTTAGACTCAGGCTCTTAGGGTTAGGCTTAGACTCAGGCTCTTAGGGTTAGGCTTAGACTCAGGCTCTTAGGGTTAGGGTTAGACTCAGGCTCTTAGGCTTAGGGTTAGACTCAGGCTCTTAGGGTTAGGCTTAGACTCAGGCTCTTAGGGTTAGGGTTAGACTCAGGCTCTTAGGGTGAGGGTTAGACTCAGGCTCTTAGGGTTAGGGTTAGACTCAGGCTCTTAGGGTTAGGGTTCGACTCAGGCTCTTAGGGTTAGGGTTAGAGTCAGGCTCTTAGGGTTAGGCTTAGACTCAGGCTCTTAGGGTTAGGGTTAGACTCAGGCTGTTAGGGTTAGACTCAGGCTCTTAGGGTTAGGGTTAGACTCAGGCTCTTAGGGTGAGGGTTAGACTCAGGCTCTTAGGGTTAGGGTTAGAGTCAGGCTCTTAGGGTTAGGCTTAGACTCAGGCTCTTAGGGTTAGGGTTAGACTCAGGCTGTTAGGGTTAGACTCAGGCTCTTCGGGTTAGGGTTAGACTCAGGCTCTTAGGGTGAGGGTTAGACTCAGGCTCTTAGGGTTAGGGTTAGAGTCAGGCTCTTAGGGTTAGGGTTAGAGTCAGGCTCTTAGGGTTAGGGTTCGACTCAGGCTCTTAGGGTTAGGCTTAGACTCAGGCTCTTAGGGTTAGGCTTAGACTCAGGCTCTTAGGGTTAGGCTTAGACTCAGGCTCTTAGGGTTAGGGTTAGACTCAGGCTCTTAGGGTTAGGGTTAGACTCAGGCTCTTAGGTTGAGGGTTAGACTCAGGCTCTTAGGGTTAGGGTTAGACTCAGGCTCTTAGGGTGAGGGTTAGACTCAGGCTCTTAGGGTTAGGGTTAGACTCAGGCTCTTAGGGTTAGGGTTAGACTCAGGCTCTTAGGGTTAGGGTTCGACTCATGCTCTTAGGGTTAGGGTTAGACTCAGGCTCTTAGGCTTAGGGTTAGACTCAGGCTCTTAGGGTTAGGGTTAGACTCAGGCTCTTAGGGTTAGGCTTAGACTCAGGCTCTTAGGGTGAGGGTTAGACTCAGGCTCTTAGGGTGAGGGTTAGACTCAGGCTCTTAGGGTTAGGGCTAGACTCAGGCTCTTAGGGTTAGGGTTCGACTCAGGCTCTTAGGGTTAGGCTTAGCCTCAGGCTCTTAGGGTTAGGCTTAGACTCAGGCTCTTAGGGTTAGGCTTAGACTCAGGCTCTTAGGGTTAGGCTTAGACTCAGGCTCTTAGGGTTAGGCTTAGACTCAGGCTCTTAGGGTTAGGATTAGACTCAGGCTCTTAGGGTTAGGATTAGACTCAGGCTCTTAGGGTGAGGGTTAGACTCAGGCTCTTAGGGTTAGGGTTCGACTCAGGCTCTTAGGGCTAGGGTTAGACTCAGGCTCTTAGGCTTAGGGTTAGACTGAGGCTCTTAGGGTTAGACTCAGGCTCTTAGGGTTAGGGTTAGACTCAGGCTCTTAGGGTGAGGGTTAGACTCAGGCTCTTAGGGTGAGGGTTAGACTCAGGCTCTTAGGGTTAGGGTTAGACTCAGGCTCTTAGGGTGAGGGTTAGACTCAGGCTCTTAGGGTGAGGGTTAGACTCAGGCTCTTAGGGTTAGACTCAGGCTCTTCGGGTTAGGGTTAGACTCAGGCTCTTCGGGTTAGGGTTAGACTCAGGCTCTTAGGGTTAGGGTTAGACTCAGGCTCTTAGGGTTAGGGTTAGACTCAGGCTCTTAGGGTGAGGGTTAGACTCAGGCTCTTAGGGTTAGGGTTAGACTCAGGCTCTTCGGGTTAGGGTTAGACTCAGGCTCTTAGGGTTAGGGTTAGACTCAGGCTCTTAGGGTTAGGGTTAGACTCAGGCTCTTAGGGTGAGGGTTAGACTCAGGCTCTTAGGGTTAGGGTTAGACTCAGGCTCTTAGGGTGAGGGTTAGACTCAGGCTCTTAGGGTTAGGGTTAGACTCAGGCTCTTAGGGCTAGGGTTAGACTCAGGCTCTTAGGGTTAGGGTTAGACTCAGGCTCTTATGGTTAGGCTTAGACTCAGGCTCTTCGGGTTAGGGTTAGACTCAGGCTCTTAGGGTTAGGGTTAGACTCAGGCTCTTAGGCTTAGGGTTAGACTCAGGCTCTTAGGGTTAGGCTTAGACTCAGGCTCTTAGGGTTAGGGTTAGACTCAGGCTCTTAGGGTTAGGGTTAGACTCAGGCTCTTAGGGTTAGGGTTAGACTCAGGCTCTTAGGGTGAGGGTTAGACTCAGGCTCTTAGGGTTAGGGTTAGACTCAGGCTCTTAGGGTGAGGGTTAGACTCAGGCTCTTAGGGTGAGGGTTAGACTCAGGCTCTTAGGGTTAGGGTTAGACTCAGGCTCTTCGGGTTAGGGTTAGACTCAGGCTCTTAGGGTTAGGGTTAGACTCAGGCTCTTAGGGTGAGGGTTAGACTCAGGCTCTTAGGGTGAGGGTTAGACTCAGGCTCTTAGGGTTAGGGTTAGACTCAGGCTCTTAGTGTTAGGGTTAGACTCAGGCTCTTAGGGTGAGGGTTAGACTCAGGCTCTTAGGGTTAGGGTTAGACTCAGGCTCTTAGGGTTAGGGTTAGACTCAGGCTCTTAGGCTTAGGGTTAGACTCAGGCTCTTAGGGTTAGGGTTAGACTCAGGCTCTTAGGGTTAGGGTTAGACTCAGGCTCTTAGGGTTAGGCTTAGACTCAGGCTCTTAGGGTTAGGGTTCGACTCAGGCTCTTAGGGTTAGGGTTAGACTCAGGCTCTTAGGGTGAGGGTTAGACTCAGGCTCTTAGGGTTAGGGTTAGACTCAGGCTCTTAGGGTTAGGCTTAGACTCAGGCTCTTAGGGTTAGGGTTAGACTCAGGCTCTTAGGGTTAGGGTTAGACTCAGGCTCTTAGGGTGAGGGTTAGACTCAGGCTCTTAGGGTGAGGGTTAGACTCAGGCTCCTAGGGTTAGGGTTAGACTCAGGCTCTTAGGGTTAGGGTTCGACTCAGGCTCTTAGGGTTAGGGTTAGACTCAGGCTCTTAGGGTGAGGGTTAGACTCAGGCTCTTAGGGTTAGGGTTAGACTCAGGCTCTTAGGGTTAGGGTTAGACTCAGGCTCTTAGGGTTAGGGTTAGACTCAGGCTCTTAGGGTGAGGGTTAGACTCAGGCTCTTAGGGTTAGGGTTAGACTCAGGCTCTTAGGGTGAGGGTTAGACTCAGGCTCTTAGGGTGAGGGTTAGACTCAGGCTCTTAGGGTTAGGGTTAGACTCAGGCTCTTCGGGTTAGGGTTAGACTCAGGCTCTTAGGGTTAGGGTTAGACTCAGGCTCTTAGGGTGAGGGTTAGACTCAGGCTCTTAGGGTGAGGGTTAGACTCAGGCTCTTAGGGTTAGGGTTAGACTCAGGCTCTTCGGGTTAGGGTTAGACTCAGGCTCTTAGTGTTAGGGTTAGACTCAGGCTCTTAGGGTGAGGGTTAGACTCAGGCTCTTAGGGTTAGGGTTAGACTCAGGCTCTTAGGGTTAGGGTTAGACTCAGGCTCTTAGGCTTAGGGTTAGACTCAGGCTCTTAGGGTTAGGGTTAGACTCAGGCTCTTAGGGTTAGGGTTAGACTCAGGCTCTTAGGGTTAGGCTTAGACTCAGGCTCTTAGGGTTAGGGTTAGACTCAGGCTCTTAGGGTTAGGGTTAGACTCAGGCTCTTAGGGTTAGGGTTCGACTCAGGCTCTTAGGGTGAGGGTTAGACTCAGGCTCTTAGGGTGAGGGTTAGACTCAGGCTCTTAGGGCTAGGGTTAGACTCAGGCTCTTAGGGTTAGGGTTAGACTCAGGCTCTTAGGGTTAGGCTTAGACTCAGGCTCTTAGGGTTACGGTTCGACTCAGGCTCTTAGGGTTAGGGTTCGACTCAGGCTCTTAGGGTTACGGTTCGACTCAGGCTCTTAGGGTTAGGGTTAGACTCAGGCTCTTAGGGTTAGGGTTAGACTCAGGCTCTTAGGGTTAGGGTTAGACTCAGGCTCTTCGGGTGAGGGTTAGACTCAGGCTCTTAGGGTGAGGGTTAGACTCAGGCTCTTAGGGTTAGGGTTAGACTCAGGCTCTTAGGGTGAGGGTTAGACTCAGGCTCTTAGGGTGAGGGTTAGACTCAGGCTCTTAGGGTTAGGGTTAGACTCAGGCTCTTCGGGTTAGGGTTAGACTCAGGCTCTTAGGGTGAGGGTTAGACTCAGGCTCTTAGGGTGAGGGTTAGACTCAGGCTCTTAGGGTTAGGGTTAGACTCAGGCTCTTCGGGTTAGGGTTAGACTCAGGCTCTTAGTGTTAGGGTTAGACTCAGGCTCTTAGGGTTAGGGTTAGACTCAGGCTCTTAGGGTTAGGGTTCGACTCAGGCTCTTAGGGTGAGGGTTAGACTCAGGCTCTTAGGGTTAGGGTTAGACTCAGGCTCTTAGGGTGAGGGTTAGACTCAGGCTCTTAGGGTGAGGGTTAGACTCAGGCTCTTAGGGTGAGGGTTAGACTCAGGGTCTTCGGGTTAGGGTTAGACTCAGGCTCTTAGGGTTAGGGTTAGACTCAGGCTCTTAGGGTGAGGGTTAGACTCAGGCTCTTAGGGTGAGGGTTAGACTCAGGCTCTTAGGGTTAGGGTTAGACTCAGGCTCTTCGGGTTAGGGTTAGACTCAGGCTCTTAGTGTTAGGGTTAGACTCAGGCTCTTAGGGTGAGGGTTAGACTCAGGCTCTTAGGGTTAGGGTTAGACTCAGGCTCTTAGGGTTAGGGTTAGACTCAGGCTCTTAGGCTTAGGGTTAGACTCAGGCTCTTAGGGTTAGGGTTAGACTCAGGCTCTTAGGCTTAGGGTTAGACTCAGGCTCTTAGGGTTAGGCTTAGAATCAGGCTCTTAGGGTTAGGGTTAGACTCAGGCTCTTAGGGTTAGGGTTAGACTCAGGCTCTTAGGGTTAGGGTTAGACTCAGGCTCTTAGGGTGAGGGTTAGACTCAGGCTCTTAGGGTGAGGGTTAGACTCAGGCTCCTAGGGTTAGGCTTAGACTCAGGCTCTTAGGGTTAGGGTTAGACTCAGGCTCTTAGGGTTAGGGTTCGACTCAGGCTCTTAGGGTGAGGGTTAGACTCAGGCTCTTAGGGTTAGGGTTCGACTCAGGCTCTTAGGGTTAGGGTTAGACTCAGGCTCTTAGGGTTAGGCTTAGACTCAGGCTCTTAGGGTTAGGGTTAGACTCAGGCTCTTAGGGTTAGGGTTAGACTCAGGCTCTTAGGGTGAGGGTTAGACTCAGGCTCTTAGGGTTAGGGTTAGACTCAGGCTCTTAGGGTGAGGGCTAGACTCAGGCTCTTAGGGTTAGGGTTAGACTCAGGCTCTTAGGGTGAGGGTTAGACTCAGGCTCTTAGGGTGAGGGTTAGACTCAGGCTCTTAGGGTGAGGGTTAGACTCAGGCTCTTCGGGTTAGGGTTAGACTCAGGCTCTTAGGGTTAGGGTTAGACTCAGGCTCTTAGGGTGAGGGTTAGACTCAGGCTCTTAGGGTGAGGGTTAGACTCAGGCTCTTAGGGTTAGGGTTAGACTCAGGCTCTTCGGGTTAGGGTTAGACTCAGGCTCTTAGTGTTAGGGTTAGACTCAGGCTCTTAGGGTGAGGGTTAGACTCAGGCTCTTAGGGTTAGGGTTAGACTCAGGCTCTTAGGGTTAGGGTTAGACTCAGGCTCTTAGGCTTAGGGTTAGACTCAGGCTCTTAGGGTTAGGGTTAGACTCAGGCTCTTAGGCTTAGGGTTAGACTCAGGCTCTTAGGGTTAGGCTTAGACTCAGGCTCTTAGGGTTAGGGTTAGACTCAGGCTCTTAGGGTTAGGGTTAGACTCAGGCTCTTAGGGTTAGGGTTAGACTCAGGCTCTTAGGGTGAGGGTTAGACTCAGGCTCTTAGGGTGAGGGTTAGACTCAGGCTCCTAGGGTTAGGCTTAGACTCAGGCTCTTAGGGTTAGGGTTCGACTCAGGCTCTTAGGGTTAGGGTTCGACTCAGGCTCTTAGGGTGAGGGTTAGACTCAGGCTCTTAGGGTTAGGGTTCGACTCAGGCTCTTAGGGTTAGGGTTAGACTCAGGCTCTTAGGGTTAGGCTTAGACTCAGGCTCTTAGGGTTAGGGTTAGACTCAGGCTCTTAGGGTTAGGGTTAGACTCAGGCTCTTAGGGTGAGGGTTAGACTCAGGCTCTTAGGGTTAGGGTTAGACTCAGGCTCTTAGGGTGAGGGCTAGACTCAGGCTCTTAGGGTGAGGGTTAGACTCAGGCTTATAGGGTTAGGCTTAGACTCAGGCTCTTCGGGTTAGGGTTAGACTCAGGCTCTTAGGGTTAGGGTTAGACTCAGGCTCTTAGGCTTAGGGTTAGACTCAGGCTCTTAGGGTTAGGCTTAGACTCAGGCTCTTAGGGTTAGGGTTAGACTCAGGCTCTTAGGGTGAGGGTTAGACTCAGGCTCTTAGGGTTAGGGTTAGACTCAGGCTCTTAGGGTTAGGGTTAGACTCAGGCTCTTAGGGTGAGGGTTAGACTCAGGCTCTTAGGGTTAGGGTTAGACTCAGGCTCTTAGGGTTAGGCTTAGACTCAGGCTCTTAGGGTTAGGGTTCGACTCAGGCTCTTAGGGTTAGGGTTAGACTCAGGCTCTTAGGGTGAGGGTTAGACTCAGGCTCTTAGGGTTAGGGTTAGACTCAGGCTCTTAGGCTTAGGGTTCGACTCAGGCTCTTAGGGTTAGGGTTCGACTCAGGCTCTTAGGGTTAGGGTTAGACTCAGGCTCTTAGGGTTAGGGTTAGACTCAGGCTTTTAGGGTGAGGGTTAGACTCAGGCTCTTAGGGTGAGGGTTAGACTCAGGCTCTTAGGGTTAGGGTTCGACTCAGGCTCTTAGGGTTAGGGTTAGACTCAGGCTCTTAGGGTTAGGGTTAGACTCAGGCTCTTAGGGTGAGGGTTAGACTCAGGCTCTTCGGGTTAGGGTTAGACTCAGGCTCTTCTTGTTAGGGTTAGACTCAGGCTCTTAGGGTGAGGGTTAGACTCAGGCTCTTAGGGTTAGGGTTAGACTCAGGCTCTTAGGCTTAGGGTTAGACTCAGGCTCTTAGGGTGAGGGTTAGACTCAGGCTCTTAGGGTGAGGGTTAGACTCAGGCTCTTAGGGCTAGGGTTAGACTCAGGCTCTTAGGGTTAGGGTTAGACTCAGGCTCTTAGGCTTAGGGTTAGACTCAGGCTCTTAGGGTTAGGCTTAGACTCAGGCTCTTAGGGTTAGGGTTAGACTCAGGCTCTTAGGGTGAGGGTTAGACTCAGGCTCTTAGGGTTAGGGTTAGACTCAGGCTCTTAGGGTTAGGGTTCGACTCAGGCTCTTAGGGTTAGGGTTAGAGTCAGGCTCTTAGGGTTAGGCTTAGACTCAGGCTCTTAGGGTTAGGGTTAGACTCAGGCTGTTAGGGTTAGACTCAGGCTCTTAGGGTTAGGGTTAGACTCAGGCTCTTAGGGTGAGGGTTAGACTCAGGCTCTTAGGGTTAGGGTTAGAGTCAGGCTCTTAGGGTTAGGCTTAGACTCAGGCTCTTAGGGTTACGGTTCGACTCAGGCTCTTAGGGTTAGGGTTAGACTCAGGCTCTTAGGGTTAGGGTTCGACTCAGGCTCTTAGGGTTAGGGTTCGACTCAGGCTCTTAGGGTTAGGGTTCGACTCAGGCTCTTAGGGTTAGGGTTAGACTCAGGCTCTTAGGGTGAGGGTTAGACTCAGGCTCTTAGGGTGAGGGTTAGACTCAGGCTCTTAGGGTTAGGGTTAGACTCAGGCTCTTCGGGTTAGGGTTAGACTCAGGCTCTTAGGGTTAGGGTTAGACTCAGGCTCTTAGGGTGAGGGTTAGACTCAGGCTCTTAGGGTGAGGGTTAGACTCAGGCTCTTAGGGTTAGGGTTAGACTCAGGCTCTTCGGGTTAGGGTTAGACTCAGGCTCTTAGTGTTAGGGTTAGACTCAGGCTCTTAGGGTGAGGGTTAGACTCAGGCTCTTAGGGTTAGGGTTCGACTCAGGCTCTTAGGGTGAGGGTTAGACTCAGGCTCTTAGGGTTAGGCTTAGACTCAGGCTCTTAGGGTGAGGGTTAGACTCAGGCTCTTAGGGTGAGGGTTAGACTCAGGCTCTTAGGGTTAGGGTTAGACTCAGGCTCTTCGGGTTAGGGTTAGACTCAGGCTCTTAGGGTTAGGGTTAGACTCAGGCTCTTAGGGTGAGGGTTAGACTCAGGCTCTTAGGGTGAGGGTTAGACTCAGGCTCTTAGGGTTAGGGTTAGACTCAGGCTCTTCGGGTTAGGGTTAGACTCAGGCTCTTAGTGTTAGGGTTAGACTCAGGCTCTTAGGGTGAGGGTTAGACTCAGGCTCTTAGGGTTAGGGTTAGACTCAGGCTCTTAGGGTTAGGGTTAGACTCAGGCTCTTAGGCTTAGGGTTAGACTCAGGCTCTTAGGGTTAGGGTTAGACTCAGGCTCTTAGGGTTAGGGTTAGACTCAGGCTCTTAGGGTTAGGCTTAGACTCAGGCTCTTAGGGTTAGGGTTAGACTCAGGCTCTTAGGGTTAGGGTTAGACTCAGGCTCTTAGGGTTAGGGTTAGACTCAGGCTCTTAGGGTGAGGGTTAGACTCAGGCTCTTAGGGTGAGGGTTAGACTCAGGCTCCTAGGGTTAGGCTTAGACTCAGGCTCTTAGGGTTAGGGTTCGACTCAGGCTCTTAGGGTTAGGGTTCGACTCAGGCTCTTAGGGTGAGGGTTAGACTCAGGCTCTTAGGGTTAGGGTTCGACTCAGGCTCTTAGGGTTAGGGTTAGACTCAGGCTCTTAGGGTTAGGCTTAGACTCAGGCTCTTAGGGTTAGGGTTAGACTCAGGCTCTTAGGGTGAGGGTTAGACTCAGGCTCTTAGGGTTAGGGTTAGACTCAGGCTCTTAGGGTGAGGGCTAGACTCAGGCTCTTAGGGTGAGGGTTAGACTCAGGCTTATAGGGTTAGGCTTAGACTCAGGCTCTTCGGGTTAGGGTTAGACTCAGGCTCTTAGGGTTAGGGTTAGACTCAGGCTCTTAGGCTTAGGGTTAGACTCAGGCTCTTAGGCTTAGGGTTAGACTCAGGCTCTTAGGGTTAGGCTTAGACTCAGGCTCTTAGGGTTAGGGTTAGACTCAGGCTCTTAGGCTTAGGGTTAGACTCAGGCTCTTAGGGTTAGGGTTAGACTCAGGCTCTTAGGGTTAGGGTTAGACTCAGGCTCTTAGGGTGAGGGTTAGACTCAGGCTCTTAGGGTTAGGGTTAGACTCAGGCTCTTAGGGTTAGGCTTAGACTCAGGCTCTTAGGGTTAGGGTTCGACTCAGGCTCTTAGGGTTAGGGTTAGACTCAGGCTCTTAGGGTGAGGGTTAGACTCAGGCTCTTAGGGTTAGGGTTAGACTCAGGCTCTTAGGCTTAGGGTTCGACTCAGGCTCTTAGGGTTAGGGTTCGACTCAGGCTCTTAGGGTTAGGGTTAGACTCAGGCTCTTAGGGTTAGGGTTAGACTCAGGCTCTTAGGGTTAGGGTTAGACTCAGGCTTTTAGGGTGAGGGTTAGACTCAGGCTCTTAGGGTGAGGGTTAGACTCAGGCTCTTAGGGTTAGGGTTCGACTCAGGCTCTTAGGGTTAGGGTTAGACTCAGGCTCTTAGGGTTAGGGTTAGACTCAGGCTCTTAGGGTGAGGGTTAGACTCAGGCTCTTCGGGTTAGGGTTAGACTCAGGCTCTTCTTGTTAGGGTTAGACTCAGGCTCTTAGGGTGAGGGTTAGACTCAGGCTCTTAGGGTTAGGGTTAGACTCAGGCTCTTAGGCTTAGGGTTAGACTCAGGCTCTTAGGGTTAGGGTTAGACTCAGGCTCTTAGGGCTAGGGTTAGACTCAGGCTCTTAGGGTTAGGGTTAGACTCAGGCTCTTAGGGTGAGGGTTAGACTCAGGCTCTTCGGGTTAGGGTTAGACTCAGGCTCTTAGGGTTAGGGTTAGACTCAGGCTCTTAGGCTTAGGGTTAGACTCAGGCTCTTAGGGTTAGGCTTAGACTCAGGCTCTTAGGGTTACGGTTCGACTCAGGCTCTTAGGGTTAGGGTTAGACTCAGGCTCTTAGGGTTAGGGTTCGACTCAGGCTCTTAGGGTTAGGGTTCGACTCAGGCTCTTAGGGTTAGGGTTAGACTCAGGCTCTTAGGGTTAGGGTTAGACTCAGGCTCTTCGGGTTAGGGTTAGACTCAGGCTCTTAGGCTTAGGGTTAGACTCAGGCTCTTAGGGTGAGGGTTAGACTCAGGCTCTTAGGGTGAGGGTTAGACTCAGGCTCTTAGGCTTAGGGTTAGACTCAGGCTCTTAGGGCTAGGGTTAGACTCAGGCTCTTAGGGTGAGGGTTAGACTCAGGATCTTAGGGTTAGGGTTAGACTCAGGCTCTTAGGGTTAGGGTTAGACTCAGGCTCTTACGGTTAGGGTTAGACTCAGGCTCTTAGGGTTAGGGTTAGACTCAGGATCTTAGGGTTAGGGTTAGAGTCAGGCTCTTAGGGTTAGGCTTAGACTCAGGCTCTTAGGGTTAGGGTTAGACTCAGGCTGTTAGGGTTAGACTCAGGCTCTTAGGGTTAGGGTTAGACTCAGGCTCTTAGGGTGAGGGTTAGACTCAGGCTCTTAGGGTTAGGGTTAGAGTCAGGCTCTTAGGGTTAGGCTTAGACTCAGGCTCTTAGGGTTACGGTTCGACTCAGGCTCTTAGGGTTAGGGTTAGACTCAGGCTCTTAGGGTTAGGGTTCGACTCAGGCTCTTAGGGTTAGGGTTCGACTCAGGCTCTTAGGGTTAGGGTTCGACTCAGGCTCTTAGGGTTAGGGTTAGACTCAGGCTCTTAGGGTTAGGGTTAGACTCAGGCTCTTAGGGTGAGGGTTAGACTCAGGCTCTTAGGGTGAGGGTTAGACTCAGGCTCTTAGGGTTAGGGTTAGACTCAGGCTCTTCGGGTTAGGGTTAGACTCAGGCTCTTAGGGTTAGGGTTAGACTCAGGCTCTTAGGGTGAGGGTTAGACTCAGGCTCTTAGGGTGAGGGTTAGACTCAGGCTCTTAGGGTTAGGGTTAGACTCAGGCTCTTCGGGTTAGGGTTAGACTCAGGCTCTTAGTGTTAGGGTTAGACTCAGGCTCTTAGGGTGAGGGTTAGACTCAGGCTCTTAGGGTTAGGGTTCGACTCAGGCTCTTAGGGTGAGGGTTAGACTCAGGCTCTTAGGGTTAGGGTTAGACTCAGGCTCTTAGGGTGAGGGTTAGACTCAGGCTCTTAGGGTTAGGGTTAGACTCAGGCTCTTCGGGTTAGGGTTAGACTCAGGCTCTTAGGGTTAGGGTTAGACTCAGGCTCTTAGGGTGAGGGTTAGACTCAGGCTCTTAGGGTGAGGGTTAGACTCAGGCTCTTAGGGTTAGGGTTAGACTCAGGCTCTTCGGGTTAGGGTTAGACTCAGGCTCTTAGTGTTAGGGTTAGACTCAGGCTCTTAGGGTGAGGGTTAGACTCAGGCTCTTAGGGTTAGGGTTAGACTCAGGCTCTTAGGGTTAGGGTTAGACTCAGGCTCTTAGGCTTAGGGTTAGACTCAGGCTCTTAGGGTTAGGGTTAGACTCAGGCTCTTAGGGTTAGGGTTAGACTCAGGCTCTTAGGGTTAGGCTTAGACTCAGGCTCTTAGGGTTAGGGTTCGACTCAGGCTCTTCGGGTGAGGGTTAGACTCAGGCTCTTAGGGTTAGGGTTAGACTCAGGCTCTTAGGGTGAGGGTTAGACTCAGGCTCTTAGGGTGAGGGTTAGACTCAGGCTCCTAGGGTTAGGCTTAGACTCAGGCTCTTAGGGTTAGGGTTCGACTCAGGCTCTTAGGGTTAGGGTTCGACTCAGGCTCTTAGGGTGAGGGTTAGACTCAGGCTCTTAGGGTTAGGGTTCGACTCAGGCTCTTAGGGTTAGGGTTAGACTCAGGCTCTTAGGGTTAGGCTTAGACTCAGGCTCTTAGGGTTAGGGTTAGACTCAGGCTCTTAGGGTTAGGGTTAGACTCAGGCTCTTAGGGTGAGGGTTAGACTCAGGCTCTTAGGGTTAGGGTTAGACTCAGGCTCTTAGGGTGAGGGCTAGACTCAGGCTCTTAGGGTGAGGGTTAGACTCAGGCTTATAGGGTTAGGCTTAGACTCAGGCTCTTCGGGTTAGGGTTAGACTCAGGCTCTTAGGGTTAGGGTTAGACTCAGGCTCTTAGGCTTAGGGTTAGACTCAGGCTCTTAGGCTTAGGGTTAGACTCAGGCTCTTAGGGTTAGGGTTAGACTCAGGCTCTTAGGCTTAGGGTTAGACTCAGGCTCTTAGGGTTAGGGTTAGACTCAGGCTCTTAGGGTTAGGGTTAGACTCAGGCTCTTAGGGTGAGGGTTAGACTCAGGCTCTTAGGGTTAGGGTTAGACTCAGGCTCTTAGGGTTAGGCTTAGACTCAGGCTCTTAGGGTTAGGGTTCGACTCAGGCTCTTAGGGTTAGGGTTAGACTCAGGCTCTTAGGGTGAGGGTTAGACTCAGGCTCTTAGGGTTAGGGTTAGACTCAGGCTCTTAGGCTTAGGGTTCGACTCAGGCTCTTAGGGTTAGGGTTCGACTCAGGCTCTTAGGGTTAGGGTTAGACTCAGGCTCTTAGGGTTAGGGTTAGACTCAGGCTCTTAGGGTTAGGGTTAGACTCAGGCTTTTAGGGTGAGGGTTAGACTCAGGCTCTTAGGGTGAGGGTTAGACTCAGGCTCTTAGGGTTAGGGTTCGACTCAGGCTCTTAGGGTTAGGGTTAGACTCAGGCTCTTAGGGTTAGGGTTAGACTCAGGCTCTTAGGGTGAGGGTTAGACTCAGGCTCTTCGGGTTAGGGTTAGACTCAGGCTCTTCTTGTTAGGGTTAGACTCAGGCTCTTAGGGTGAGGGTTAGACTCAGGCTCTTAGGGTTAGGGTTAGACTCAGGCTCTTAGGCTTAGGGTTAGACTCAGGCTCTTAGGGTGAGGGTTAGACTCAGGCTCTTAGGGTTAGGGTTAGACTCAGGCTCTTAGGGCTAGGGTTAGACTCAGGCTCTTAGGGTTAGGGTTAGACTCAGGCTCTTCGGGTTAGGGTTAGACTCAGGCTCTTAGGGTTAGGGTTAGACTCAGGCTCTTAGGCTTAGGGTTAGACTCAGGCTCTTAGGGTTAGGCTTAGACTCAGGCTCTTAGGGTTACGGTTCGACTCAGGCTCTTAGGGTTAGGGTTAGACTCAGGCTCTTAGGGTTAGGGTTCGACTCAGGCTCTTAGGGTTAGGGTTCGACTCAGGCTCTTAGGGTTAGGGTTCGACTCAGGCTCTTAGGGTTAGGGTTAGACTCAGGCTCTTCGGGTTAGGGTTAGACTCAGGCTCTTAGGCTTAGGGTTAGACTCAGGCTCTTAGGGTGAGGGTTAGACTCAGGCTCTTAGGGTGAGGGTTAGACTCAGGCTCTTAGGCTTAGGGTTAGACTCAGGCTCTTAGGGCTAGGGTTAGACTCAGGCTCTTAGGGTGAGGGTTAGACTCAGGATCTTAGGGTTAGGGTTAGACTCAGGCTCTTAGGGTTAGGGTTAGACTCAGGCTCTTACGGTTAGGGTTAGACTCAGGCTCTTAGGGTTAGGGTTAGACTCAGGATCTTAGGGTTAGGGTTAGACTCTGGCTCTTCTTGTTAGGGTTAGACCCAGGCTCTTAGGGTTAGGGTTAGACTCAGGCTCTTCGGGTTAGGGTTAGACTCAGGCTCTTAGGGCTAGGGTTAGACTCAGGCTCTTAGGGTTAGGCTTAGACTCAGGCTCTTAGGGTGAGGGTTAGACTCAGGCTCTTCGGGTTAGGGTTAGACTCAGGCTCTTCGGGTGAGGGTTCGACTCAGGCTCTTAGGGTTAGGGTTAGACTCAGGCTCTTAGGGTTAGGGTTAGACTCAGGCTCTTAGGGTTAGGGTTCGACTCAGGCTCTTAGGGTTAGGGTTAGACTCAGGCTCTTAGGGTTAGGGTTAGACTCAGGCTCTTAGGGTGAGGGTTCGACTCAGGCTCTTAGGGTTAGGGTTAGACTCAGGCTCTTAGGGTTATAGTTAGACTCAGGCTCTTAGGGTGAGGGTTAGACTCAGGCTCTTAGGGTGAGGGTTAGACTCAGGCTCTTAGGGTTAGGGTTAGACTCAGGCTCTTAGGGTGAGGGTTAGACTCAGGCTCTTAGGGCTAGGGTTAGACTCAGGCTCTTAGGGTTAGGGTTAGACTCAGGCTCTTAGGGTTAGGCTTACACTCAGGCTCTTAGGGTGAGGGTTAGACTCAGGCTCTTAGGGTTAGGGTTAGACTCAGGCTCTTAGGCTTAGGGTTAGACTCAGGCTCTTAGGGTTAGGGTTAGACTCAGGCTCTTAGGGTTAGGGTTCGACTCAGGCTCTTAGGGTTAGGGTTCGACTCAGGCTCTTAGGGTTAGGGTTAGACTCAGGCTCTTAGGGTTAGGGTTAGACTCAGGCTCTTAGGCTTAGGGTTAGACTCAGGCTCTTAGGGTGAGGGTTAGACTCAGGCTCTTAGGGTGAGGGTTAGACTCAGGCTCTTAGGCTTAGGGTTAGACTCAGGCTCTTAGGGTTAGGGTTAGACTCAGGCTCTTAGGGTTAGGGTTAAACTCAGGCTCTTAGGCTTAGGGTTAGACTCAGGCTCTTAGGCTTAGGGTTAGACTCAGGCTCTTACGGTTAGGGTTAGACTCAGGCTCTTCGGGTTAGGGTTAGACTCAGGCTCTTAGGGTGAGGGTTAGACTCAGGCTCTTAGGGTGAGGGTTAGACTCAGGCTCTTAGGGTTAGGGTTAGATTTAGGCTCTTAGGGTTAGGGTTAGACTCAGGCTCTTAGGGTTAGGGTTAGACTCTGGCTCTTCTTGTTAGGGTTAGACCCAGGCTCTTAGGGTTAGGGTTAGACTCAGGCTCTTAGGGTTAGGGTTAGACTCAGGCTCTTAGGGCTAGGGTTAGACTCAGGCTCTTAGGGTTAGGGTTAGACTCAGGCTCTTAGGGTGAGGGTTAGACTCAGGCTCTTAGGGTTAGGGTTAGACTCAGGCTCTTAGGGTTAGGGTTAGACTCAGGCTCTTAGGGTTAGGGTTAGACTCAGGCTCTTAGGGTTAGGGTTAGACTCAGGCTCTTAGGGTGAGGGTTAGACTCAGGCTCTTAGGGTTAGGGTTCGACTCAGGCTCTTAGGGTGAGGGTTAGACTCAGGCTCTTAGGGTTAGGCTTAGACTCAGGCTCTTAGGGTGAGGGTTAGACTCAGGCTCTTAGGGTGAGGGTTAGACTCAGGCTCTTAGGGTTAGGGTTAGACTCAGGCTCTTCGGGTTAGGGTTAGACTCAGGCTCTTAGGGTTAGGGTTAGACTCAGGCTCTTAGGGTGAGGGTTAGACTCAGGCTCTTAGGGTGAGGGTTAGACTCAGGCTCTTAGGGTTAGGGTTAGACTCAGGCTCTTCGGGTTAGGGTTAGACTCAGGCTCTTAGTGTTAGGGTTAGACTCAGGCTCTTAGGGTGAGGGTTAGACTCAGGCTCTTAGGGTTAGGGTTAGACTCAGGCTCTTAGGGTTAGGGTTAGACTCAGGCTCTTAGGCTTAGGGTTAGACTCAGGCTCTTAGGGTTAGGGTTAGACTCAGGCTCTTAGGGTTAGGGTTAGACTCAGGCTCTTAGGGTTAGGCTTAGACTCAGGCTCTTAGGGTTAGGGTTAGACTCAGGCTCTTAGGGTTAGGGTTAGACTCAGGCTCTTAGGGTTAGGGTTAGACTCAGGCTCTTAGGGTGAGGGTTAGACTCAGGCTCTTAGGGTGAGGGTTAGACTCAGGCTCCTAGGGTTAGGCTTAGACTCAGGCTCTTAGGGTTAGGGTTCGACTCAGGCTCTTAGGGTTAGGGTTCGACTCAGGCTCTTAGGGTGAGGGTTAGACTCAGGCTCTTAGGGTTAGGGTTCGACTCAGGCTCTTAGGGTTAGGGTTAGACTCAGGCTCTTAGGGTTAGGCTTAGACTCAGGCTCTTAGGGTTAGGGTTAGACTCAGGCTCTTAGGGTTAGGGTTAGACTCAGGCTCTTAGGGTGAGGGTTAGACTCAGGCTCTTAGGGTTAGGGTTAGACTCAGGCTCTTAGGGTGAGGGCTAGACTCAGGCTCTTAGGGTGAGGGTTAGACTCAGGCTTATAGGGTTAGGCTTAGACTCAGGCTCTTCGGGTTAGGGTTAGACTCAGGCTCTTAGGGTTAGGGTTAGACTCAGGCTCTTAGGCTTAGGGTTAGACTCAGGCTCTTAGGCTTAGGGTTAGACTCAGGCTCTTAGGGTTAGGCTTAGACTCAGGCTCTTAGGGTTAGGGTTAGACTCAGGCTCTTAGGCTTAGGGTTAGACTCAGGCTCTTAGGGTTAGGGTTAGACTCAGGCTCTTAGGGTTAGGGTTAGACTCAGGCTCTTAGGGTGAGGGTTAGACTCAGGCTCTTAGGGTTAGGGTTAGACTCAGGCTCTTAGGGTTAGGCTTAGACTCAGGCTCTTAGGGTTAGGGTTCGACTCAGGCTCTTAGGGTTAGGGTTAGACTCAGGCTCTTAGGGTGAGGGTTAGACTCAGGCTCTTAGGGTTAGGGTTAGACTCAGGCTCTTAGGCTTAGGGTTCGACTCAGGCTCTTAGGGTTAGGGTTCGACTCAGGCTCTTAGGGTTAGGGTTAGACTCAGGCTCTTAGGGTTAGGGTTAGACTCAGGCTCTTAGGGTTAGGGTTAGACTCAGGCTTTTAGGGTGAGGGTTAGACTCAGGCTCTTAGGGTGAGGGTTAGACTCAGGCTCTTAGGGTTAGGGTTCGACTCAGGCTCTTAGGGTTAGGGTTAGACTCAGGCTCTTAGGGTTAGGGTTAGACTCAGGCTCTTAGGGTGAGGGTTAGACTCAGGCTCTTCGGGTTAGGGTTAGACTCAGGCTCTTCTTGTTAGGGTTAGACTCAGGCTCTTAGGGTGAGGGTTAGACTCAGGCTCTTAGGGTTAGGGTTAGACTCAGGCTCTTAGGCTTAGGGTTAGACTCAGGCTCTTAGGGTTAGGGTTAGACTCAGGCTCTTAGGGCTAGGGTTAGACTCAGGCTCTTAGGGTTAGGGTTAGACTCAGGCTCTTAGGGTGAGGGTTAGACTCAGGCTCTTCGGGTTAGGGTTAGACTCAGGCTCTTAGGGTTAGGGTTAGACTCAGGCTCTTAGGCTTAGGGTTAGACTCAGGCTCTTAGGGTTAGGCTTAGACTCAGGCTCTTAGGGTTACGGTTCGACTCAGGCTCTTAGGGTTAGGGTTAGACTCAGGCTCTTAGGGTTAGGGTTCGACTCAGGCTCTTAGGGTTAGGGTTCGACTCAGGCTCTTAGGGTTAGGGTTAGACTCAGGCTCTTAGGGTTAGGGTTAGACTCAGGCTCTTCGGGTTAGGGTTAGACTCAGGCTCTTAGGCTTAGGGTTAGACTCAGGCTCTTAGGGTGAGGGTTAGACTCAGGCTCTTAGGGTGAGGGTTAGACTCAGGCTCTTAGGCTTAGGGTTAGACTCAGGCTCTTAGGGCTAGGGTTAGACTCAGGCTCTTAGGGTGAGGGTTAGACTCAGGATCTTAGGGTTAGGGTTAGACTCAGGCTCTTAGGGTTAGGGTTAGACTCAGGCTCTTACGGTTAGGGTTAGACTCAGGCTCTTAGGGTTAGGGTTAGACTCAGGATCTTAGGGTTAGGGTTAGAGTCAGGCTCTTAGGGTTAGGCTTAGACTCAGGCTCTTAGGGTTAGGGTTAGACTCAGGCTGTTAGGGTTAGACTCAGGCTCTTAGGGTTAGGGTTAGACTCAGGCTCTTAGGGTGAGGGTTAGACTCAGGCTCTTAGGGTTAGGGTTAGAGTCAGGCTCTTAGGGTTAGGCTTAGACTCAGGCTCTTAGGGTTACGGTTCGACTCAGGCTCTTAGGGTTAGGGTTAGACTCAGGCTCTTAGGGTTAGGGTTCGACTCAGGCTCTTAGGGTTAGGGTTCGACTCAGGCTCTTAGGGTTAGGGTTCGACTCAGGCTCTTAGGGTTAGGGTTAGACTCAGGCTCTTAGGGTTAGGGTTAGACTCAGGCTCTTAGGGTGAGGGTTAGACTCAGGCTCTTAGGGTGAGGGTTAGACTCAGGCTCTTAGGGTTAGGGTTAGACTCAGGCTCTTCGGGTTAGGGTTAGACTCAGGCTCTTAGGGTTAGGGTTAGACTCAGGCTCTTAGGGTGAGGGTTAGACTCAGGCTCTTAGGGTGAGGGTTAGACTCAGGCTCTTAGGGTTAGGGTTAGACTCAGGCTCTTCGGGTTAGGGTTAGACTCAGGCTCTTAGTGTTAGGGTTAGACTCAGGCTCTTAGGGTGAGGGTTAGACTCAGGCTCTTAGGGTTAGGGTTCGACTCAGGCTCTTAGGGTGAGGGTTAGACTCAGGCTCTTAGGGTTAGGGTTAGACTCAGGCTCTTAGGGTGAGGGTTAGACTCAGGCTCTTAGGGTTAGGGTTAGACTCAGGCTCTTCGGGTTAGGGTTAGACTCAGGCTCTTAGGGTTAGGGTTAGACTCAGGCTCTTAGGGTGAGGGTTAGACTCAGGCTCTTAGGGTGAGGGTTAGACTCAGGCTCTTAGGGTTAGGGTTAGACTCAGGCTCTTCGGGTTAGGGTTAGACTCAGGCTCTTAGTGTTAGGGTTAGACTCAGGCTCTTAGGGTGAGGGTTAGACTCAGGCTCTTAGGGTTAGGGTTAGACTCAGGCTCTTAGGGTTAGGGTTAGACTCAGGCTCTTAGGCTTAGGGTTAGACTCAGGCTCTTAGGGTTAGGGTTAGACTCAGGCTCTTAGGGTTAGGGTTAGACTCAGGCTCTTAGGGTTAGGCTTAGACTCAGGCTCTTAGGGTTAGGGTTAGACTCAGGCTCTTAGGGTTAGGGTTAGACTCAGGCTCTTAGGGTTAGGGTTAGACTCAGGCTCTTAGGGTGAGGGTTAGACTCAGGCTCTTAGGGTGAGGGTTAGACTCAGGCTCCTAGGGTTAGGCTTAGACTCAGGCTCTTAGGGTTAGGGTTCGACTCAGGCTCTTAGGGTTAGGGTTCGACTCAGGCTCTTAGGGTGAGGGTTAGACTCAGGCTCTTAGGGTTAGGGTTCGACTCAGGCTCTTAGGGTTAGGGTTAGACTCAGGCTCTTAGGGTTAGGCTTAGACTCAGGCTCTTAGGGTTAGGGTTAGACTCAGGCTCTTAGGGTTAGGGTTAGACTCAGGCTCTTAGGGTGAGGGTTAGACTCAGGCTCTTAGGGTTAGGGTTAGACTCAGGCTCTTAGGGTGAGGGCTAGACTCAGGCTCTTAGGGTGAGGGTTAGACTCAGGCTTATAGGGTTAGGCTTAGACTCAGGCTCTTCGGGTTAGGGTTAGACTCAGGCTCTTAGGGTTAGGGTTAGACTCAGGCTCTTAGGCTTAGGGTTAGACTCAGGCTCTTAGGCTTAGGGTTAGACTCAGGCTCTTAGGGTTAGGGTTAGACTCAGGCTCTTAGGCTTAGGGTTAGACTCAGGCTCTTAGGGTTAGGGTTAGACTCAGGCTCTTAGGGTTAGGGTTAGACTCAGGCTCTTAGGGTGAGGGTTAGACTCAGGCTCTTAGGGTTAGGGTTAGACTCAGGCTCTTAGGGTTAGGCTTAGACTCAGGCTCTTAGGGTTAGGGTTCGACTCAGGCTCTTAGGGTTAGGGTTAGACTCAGGCTCTTAGGGTGAGGGTTAGACTCAGGCTCTTAGGGTTAGGGTTAGACTCAGGCTCTTAGGCTTAGGGTTCGACTCAGGCTCTTAGGGTTAGGGTTCGACTCAGGCTCTTAGGGTTAGGGTTAGACTCAGGCTCTTAGGGTTAGGGTTAGACTCAGGCTCTTAGGGTTAGGGTTAGACTCAGGCTTTTAGGGTGAGGGTTAGACTCAGGCTCTTAGGGTGAGGGTTAGACTCAGGCTCTTAGGGTTAGGGTTCGACTCAGGCTCTTAGGGTTAGGGTTAGACTCAGGCTCTTAGGGTTAGGGTTAGACTCAGGCTCTTAGGGTGAGGGTTAGACTCAGGCTCTTCGGGTTAGGGTTAGACTCAGGCTCTTCTTGTTAGGGTTAGACTCAGGCTCTTAGGGTGAGGGTTAGACTCAGGCTCTTAGGGTTAGGGTTAGACTCAGGCTCTTAGGCTTAGGGTTAGACTCAGGCTCTTAGGGTGAGGGTTAGACTCAGGCTCTTAGGGTTAGGGTTAGACTCAGGCTCTTAGGGCTAGGGTTAGACTCAGGCTCTTAGGGTTAGGGTTAGACTCAGGCTCTTAGGGTGAGGGTTAGACTCAGGCTCTTCGGGTTAGGGTTAGACTCAGGCTCTTAGGGTTAGGGTTAGACTCAGGCTCTTAGGCTTAGGGTTAGACTCAGGCTCTTAGGGTTAGGCTTAGACTCAGGCTCTTAGGGTTACGGTTCGACTCAGGCTCTTAGGGTTAGGGTTAGACTCAGGCTCTTAGGGTTAGGGTTCGACTCAGGCTCTTAGGGTTAGGCTTACACTCAGGCTCTTAGGGTGAGGGTTAGACTCAGGCTCTTAGGGTTAGGGTTCGACTCAGGCTCTTAGGGTTAGGGTTAGACTCAGGCTCTTCGGGTTAGGGTTAGACTCAGGCTCTTAGGCTTAGGGTTAGACTCAGGCTCTTAGGGTGAGGGTTAGACTCAGGCTCTTAGGGTGAGGGTTAGACTCAGGCTCTTAGGCTTAGGGTTAGACTCAGGCTCTTAGGGCTAGGGTTAGACTCAGGCTCTTAGGGTGAGGGTTAGACTCAGGATCTTAGGGTTAGGGTTAGACTCAGGCTCTTAGGGTTAGGGTTAGACTCAGGCTCTTACGGTTAGGGTTAGACTCAGGCTCTTAGGGTTAGGGTTAGACTCAGGATCTTAGGGTTAGGGTTAGACTCTGGCTCTTCTTGTTAGGGTTAGACCCAGGCTCTTAGGGTTAGGGTTAGACTCAGGCTCTTCGGGTTAGGGTTAGACTCAGGCTCTTAGGGCTAGGGTTAGACTCAGGCTCTTAGGGTTAGGGTTAGACTCAGGCTCTTAGGGTTATAGTTAGACTCAGGCTCTTAGGGTGAGGGTTAGACTCAGGCTCTTAGGGTGAGGGTTAGACTCAGGCTCTTAGGGTTAGGGTTAGACTCAGGCTCTTAGGGTGAGGGTTAGACTCAGGCTCTTAGGGCTAGGGTTAGACTCAGGCTCTTAGGGTTAGGGTTAGACTCAGGCTCTTAGGGTTAGGCTTACACTCAGGCTCTTAGGGTGAGGGTTAGACTCAGGCTCTTAGGGTTAGGGTTAGACTCAGGCTCTTAGGCTTAGGGTTAGACTCAGGCTCTTAGGGTTAGGGTTAGACTCAGGCTCTTAGGGTTAGGGTTCGACTCAGGCTCTTAGGGTTAGGGTTCGACTCAGGCTCTTAGGGTTAGGGTTAGACTCAGGCTCTTAGGGTTAGGGTTAGACTCAGGCTCTTAGGCTTAGGGTTAGACTCAGGCTCTTAGGGTGAGGGTTAGACTCAGGCTCTTAGGCTTAGGGTTAGACTCAGGCTCTTAGGGTTAGGGTTAGACTCAGGCTCTTAGGGTTAGGGTTAAACTCAGGCTCTTAGGCTTAGGGTTAGACTCAGGCTCTTAGGCTTAGGGTTAGACTCAGGCTCTTACGGTTAGGGTTAGACTCAGGCTCTTACGGTTAGGGTTAGACTCAGGCTCTTCGGGTTAGGGTTAGACTCAGGCTCTTAGGGTGAGGGTTAGACTCAGGCTCTTAGGGTGAGGGTTAGACTCAGGCTCTTAGGGTTAGGGTTAGATTTAGGCTCTTAGGGTTAGGGTTAGACTCAGGCTCTTAGGGTTAGGGTTAGACTCTGGCTCTTCTTGTTAGGGTTAGACCCAGGCTCTTAGGGTTAGGGTTAGACTCAGGCTCTTAGGGTTAGGGTTAGACTCAGGCTCTTAGGGCTAGGGTTAGACTCAGGCTCTTAGGGTTAGGGTTAGACTCAGGCTCTTAGGGTGAGGGTTAGACTCAGGCTCTTAGGGTTAGGGTTAGACTCAGGCTCTTAGGGTTAGGGTTAGACTCAGGCTCTTAGGGTGAGGGTTAGACTCAGGCTCTTAGGGTTAGGGTTAGACTCAGGCTCTTAGGGTTATAGTTAGACTCAGGCTCTTAGGGTGAGGGTTAGACTCAGGCTCTTAGGGTGAGGGTTAGACTCAGGCTCTTAGGGTTAGGGTTAGACTCAGGCTCTTAGGGTGAGGGTTAGACTCAGGCTCTTAGGGCTAGGGTTAGACTCAGGCTCTTAGGGTTAGGGTTAGACTCAGGCTCTTAGGGTTAGGCTTACACTCAGGCTCTTAGGGTGAGGGTTAGACTCAGGCTCTTAGGGTTAGGGTTAGACTCAGGCTCTTAGGCTTAGGGTTAGACTCAGGCTCTTAGGGTTAGGGTTAGACTCAGGCTCTTAGGGTTAGGGTTCGACTCAGGCTCTTAGGGTTAGGGTTCGACTCAGGCTCTTAGGGTTAGGGTTAGACTCAGGCTCTTAGGGTTAGGGTTAGACTCAGGCTCTTAGGCTTAGGGTTAGACTCAGGCTCTTAGGGTGAGGGTTAGACTCAGGCTCTTAGGGTGAGGGTTAGACTCAGGCTCTTAGGCTTAGGGTTAGACTCAGGCTCTTAGGGTTAGGGTTAGACTCAGGCTCTTAGGGTTAGGGTTAAACTCAGGCTCTTAGGCTTAGGGTTAGACTCAGGCTCTTAGGCTTAGGGTTAGACTCAGGCTCTTACGGTTAGGGTTAGACTCAGGCTCTTACGGTTAGGGTTAGACTCAGGCTCTTCGGGTTAGGGTTAGACTCAGGCTCTTAGGGTGAGGGTTAGACTCAGGCTCTTAGGGTGAGGGTTAGACTCAGGCTCTTAGGGTTAGGGTTAGATTTAGGCTCTTAGGGTTAGGGTTAGACTCAGGCTCTTAGGGTTAGGGTTAGACTCTGGCTCTTCTTGTTAGGGTTAGACCCAGGCTCTTAGGGTTAGGGTTAGACTCAGGCTCTTAGGGTTAGGGTTAGACTCAGGCTCTTAGGGCTAGGGTTAGACTCAGGCTCTTAGGGTTAGGGTTAGACTCAGGCTCTTAGGGTGAGGGTTAGACTCAGGCTCTTAGGGTTAGGGTTAGACTCAGGCTCTTAGGGTTAGGGTTAGACTCAGGCTCTTAGGGTGAGGGTTAGACTCAGGCTCTTAGGGTTAGGGTTAGACTCAGGCTCTTAGGCTTAGGGTTAGACTCAGGCTCTTAGGGTTAGGGTTCGACTCAGGCTCTTAGGGTTAGGGTTAGACTCAGGCTCTTAGGGTTAGGCTTAGACTCAGGCTCTTAGGGTTAGGGTTAGACTCAGGCTCTTAGGGTTAGGGTTAGACTCAGGCTCTTAGGGTGAGGGTTAGACTCAGGCTCTTCGGGTTAGGGTTAGACTCAGGCTCTTAGGGTTAGGGTTAGACTCAGGCTCTTAGGCTTAGGGTTAGACTCAGGCTTTTAGGGTTAGGGTTAGACTCAGGCTCTTAGGGTTAGGGTTAGACTCAGGATCTTAGGGTTAGGGTTAGACTCAGGCTCTTAGGGTTAGGGTTAGACTCAGGCTCTTCTTGTTAGGGTTCGACTCAGGCTCTTAGGGTTAGGGTTAGACTCAGGCTCTTAGGGTTAGGGTTCGACTCAGGCTCTTAGGGTGAGGGTTAGACTCAGGCTCTTAGGGTTAGGGTTAGACTCAGGCTCTTAGGGTTAGGCTTAGACTCAGGCTCTTAGGGTTAGGCTTAGACTCAGGCTCTTAGGGTTAGGGTTCGACTCAGGCTCTTAAGGTTAGACTCAGGCTCTTAGGGTTAGGGTTAGACTCAGGCTCTTAGGGTTAGGGTTCGACTCAGGCTCTTAGGGTTAGGGTTAGAGTCAGGCTCTTAGGGTTAGGGCTAGACTCAGGCTCTTAGGGTTAGGGTTCGACTCAGGCTCTTAGGGTTAGGCTTAGACTCAGGCTCTTAGGGTTAGGCTTAGACTCAGGCTCTTAGGGTTAGGCTTAGACTCAGGCTCTTAGGGTTAGGGTTAGACTTAGGCTCTTAGGGTTAGGGTTAGACTCAGGCTCTTAGGGTTAGGTTTAGACTCAGGCTCTTAGGTTGAAGGTTAGACTCAGGCTCTTAGGGTTAGGCTTAGACTCAGGCTCTTAGGGTTAGGGTTAGACTCAGGCTCTTAGGGTTAGGGTTAGACTCAGGCTCTTAGGGTGAGGGTTAGACTCAGGCTCTTAGGGTTGGGGTTAGACTCAGGCTCTTAGGGCTAGGGTTAGACTCAGGCTCTTAGGGCTAGGGTTAGACTCAGGCTCTTAGGGTGAGGGTTAGACTCAGGCTCTTAGGGTTAGGGTTAGACTCAGGCTCTTAGGGTTAGGGTTAGACTCAGGCTTTTAGGGTTAGGGTTCGACTCAGGCTCTTAGGGTTAGGGTTCGACTCAGGCTCTTAGGGTTAGGGTTAGACTCAGGCTCTTAGGGTTAGGGTTCGACTCAGGCTCTTAGGGTTAGGGTTAGACTCAGGCTCTTAGGCTTAGGGTTAGACTCAGGCTCTTAGGGTTAGACTCAGGCTCTTAGGGTTAGGGTTAGACTCAGGCTCTTAGGGTTAGGGTTAGACTCAGGCTCTTAGGGTGAGGGTTAGACTCAGGCTCTTCGGGTTAGGGTTAGACTCAGGCTCTTCGGGTTAGGGTTAGACTCAGGCTCTTAGGGTTAGGCTTAGACTCAGGCTCTTAGGGTTAGGCTTAGACTCAGGCTCTTAGGGTTAGGGTTAGACTCAGGCTCTTAGGGTGAGGGTTAGACTCAGGCTCTTAGGGTGAGGGTTAGACTCAGGCTCTTAGGGTTAGGCTTAGACTCAGGCTCTTAGGGTTAGGGTTAGACTCAGGCTCTTAGGCTTAGGGTTAGACTCAGGCTCTTAGGGTGAGGGTTAGACTCAGGCTCTTAGGGTGAGGGTTAGACTCAGGCTCTTAGGCTTAGGGTTAGACTCAGGCTCTTAGGGTTAGGGTTAGACTCAGGCTCTTAGGCTTAGGGTTAGACTCAGGCTCTTAGGCTTAGGGTTAGACTCAGGCTCTTATGGTTAGGGTTAGACTCAGGCTCTTACGGTTAGGGTTAGACTCAGGCTCTTAGGGTTAGGGTTAGACTCAGGCTCTTAGGGTTAGGGTTAGACTCAGGCTCTTAGGGTTAGTGTTAGAGTCAGGCTCTTAGGGTTAGGGTTAGATTTAGGCTCTTAGGGTTAGGGTTAGACTCAGGCTCTTAGGGTTAGGGTTAGACTCTGGCTCTTAGGGTTAGGGTTAGACCCAGGCTCTTAGGGTTAGGGTTAGACTCAGGCTCTTCGGGTTAGGGTTAGACTCAGGCTCTTAGGGCTAGGGTTAGACTCAGGCTCTTAGGGTTAGGGTTAGACTCAGGCTCTTAGGGTGAGGGTTAGACTCAGGCTCTTAGGGTTAGGGTTAGACTCAGGCTCTTAGGGTTAGGGTTAGACTCAGGCTCTTAGGGTGAGGGTTAGACTCAGGCTCTTAGGGTTAGGGTTAGACTCAGGCTCTTAGGGTTAGGCTTAGACTCAGGCTCTTAGGGTTAGGCTTAGACTCAGGCTCTTAGGGTTAGGCTTAGACTCAGGCTCTTAGGGTTAGGGTTAGACTCAGGCTCTTAGGGTTAGGGTTAGACTCAGGCTCTTAGGTTGAGGGTTAGACTCAGGCTCTTAGGGTTAGGGTTAGACTCAGGCTCTTAGGGTGAGGGTTAGACTCAGGCTCTTAGGGTTAGGGTTAGACTCAGGCTCTTAGGGTTAGGGTTAGACTCAGGCTCTTAGGGTTAGGGTTCGACTCATGCTCTTAGGGTGAGGGTTAGACTCAGGCTCTTAGGCTTAGGGTTAGACTCAGGCTCTTAGGGTTAGGGTTAGACTCAGGCTCTTAGGGTTAGGCTTAGACTCAGGCTCTTAGGGTGAGGGTTAGACTCAGGCTCTTAGGGTGAGGGTTAGACTCAGGCTCTTAGGGTTAGGGCTAGACTCAGGCTCTTAGGGTTAGGGTTCGACTCAGGCTCTTAGGGTTAGGCTTAGCCTCAGGCTCTTAGGGTTAGGCTTAGACTCAGGCTCTTAGGGTTAGGCTTAGACTCAGGCTCTTAGGGTTAGGCTTAGACTCAGGCTCTTAGGGTTAGGCTTAGACTCAGGCTCTTAGGGTTAGGCTTAGACTCAGGCTCTTAGGGTTAGGATTAGACTCAGGCTCTTAGGGTTAGGATTAGACTCAGGCTCTTAGGGTGAGGGTTAGACTCAGGCTCTTAGGGTTAGGGTTCGACTCAGGCTCTTAGGGCTAGGGTTAGACTCAGGCTCTTAGGCTTAGGGTTAGACTGAGGCTCTTAGGGTTAGACTCAGGCTCTTAGGGTTAGGGTTAGACTCAGGCTCTTAGGGTTAGGGTTAGACTCAGGCTCTTAGGCTTAGGGTTAGACTCAGGCTCTTAGGGTTAGGGTTAGACTCAGGCTCTTAGGGTGAGGGTTAGACTCAGGCTCTTAGGGTGAGGGTTAGACTCAGGCTCTTAGGGTTAGGGTTAGACTCAGGCTCTTCGGGTTAGGGTTAGACTCAGGCTCTTCGGGTTAGGGTTAGACTCAGGCTCTTAGGGTTAGGGTTAGACTCAGGCTCTTAGGGTTAGGGTTAGACTCAGGCTCTTAGGGTGAGGGTTAGACTCAGGCTCTTAGGGTTAGGGTTAGACTCAGGCTCTTCGGGTTAGGGTTAGACTCAGGCTCTTAGGGTTAGGGTTAGACTCAGGCTCTTAGGGTTAGGGTTAGACTCAGGCTCTTAGGGTGAGGGTTAGACTCAGGCTCTTAGGGTTAGGGTTAGACTCAGGCTCTTAGGGTTAGGGTTAGACTCAGGCTCTTAGGGTGAGGGTTAGACTCAGGCTCTTCGGGTTAGGGTTAGACTCAGGCTCTTAGGGTTAGGGTTAGACTCAGGCTCTTAGGGTGAGGGTTAGACTCAGGCTCTTAGGGTTAGGGTTCGACTCAGGCTCTTAGGGTTAGGGTTAGACTCAGGCTCTTAGGGTGAGGGTTAGACTCAGGCTCTTAGGGTTAGGGTTAGACTCAGGCTCTTAGGGTTAGGGTTAGACTCAGGCTCTTAGGGTGAGGGTTAGACTCAGGCTCTTAGGGTTAGGGTTAGACTCAGGCTCTTAGGGTGAGGGTTAGACTCAGGCTCTTAGGGTGAGGGTTAGACTCAGGCTCTTAGGGTTAGGGTTAGACTCAGGCTCTTCGGGTTAGGGTTAGACTCAGGCTCTTAGGGTTAGGGTTAGACTCAGGCTCTTAGGGTGAGGGTTAGACTCAGGCTCTTAGGGTGAGGGTTAGACTCAGGCTCTTAGGGTTAGGGTTAGACTCAGGCTCTTCGGGTTAGGGTTAGACTCAGGCTCTTAGTGTTAGGGTTAGACTCAGGCTCTTAGGGTGAGGGTTAGACTCAGGCTCTTAGGGTTAGGGTTAGACTCAGGCTCTTAGGGTTAGGGTTAGACTCAGGCTCTTAGGCTTAGGGTTAGACTCAGGCTCTTAGGGTTAGGGTTAGACTCAGGCTCTTAGGGTTAGGGTTAGACTCAGGCTCTTAGGGTTAGGCTTAGACTCAGGCTCTTAGGGTTAGGGTTAGACTCAGGCTCTTAGGGTTAGGGTTAGACTCAGGCTCTTAGGGTTAGGGTTAGACTCAGGCTCTTAGGGTGAGGGTTAGACTCAGGCTCTTAGGGTGAGGGTTAGACTCAGGCTCCTAGGGTTAGGGTTAGACTCAGGCTCTTAGGGTTAGGGTTCGACTCAGGCTCTTAGGGTTAGGGTTCGACTCAGGCTCTTAGGGTGAGGGTTAGACTCAGGCTCTTAGGGTTAGGGTTCGACTCAGGCTCTTAGGGTTAGGGTTAGACTCAGGCTCTTAGGGTTAGGCTTAGACTCAGGCTCTTAGGGTTAGGGTTAGACTCAGGCTCTTAGGGTTAGGGTTAGACTCAGGCTCTTAGGGTGAGGGTTAGACTCAGGCTCTTAGGGTGAGGGTTAGACTCAGGCTCCTAGGGTTAGGCTTAGACTCAGGCTCTTAGGGTTAGGGTTCGACTCAGGCTCTTAGGGTTAGGGTTCGACTCAGGCTCTTAGGGTGAGGGTTAGACTCAGGCTCTTAGGGTTAGGGTTAGACTCAGGCTCTTAGGCTTAGGGTTAGACTCAGGCTCTTAGGGTTAGACTCAGGCTCTTAGGGTTAGGGTTAGACTCAGGCTCTTAGGGTTAGGGTTAGACTCAGGCTCTTAGGCTTAGGGTTAGACTCAGGCTCTTAGGGTGAGGGTTAGACTCAGGCTCTTCGGGTTAGGGTTAGACTCAGGCTCTTAGGGTGAGGGCTAGACTCAGGCTCTTAGGGTGAGGGTTAGACTCAGGCTCTTAGGGTTAGGGTTAGACTCAGGCTCTTAGGGTTAGGGTTAGACTCAGGCTCTTAGGGTTAGGGTTAGACTCAGGCTCTTAGGGTTAGGGTTAGACTCAGGCTTTTAGGGTGAGGGTTAGACTCAGGCTCTTAGGGTGAGGGTTAGACTCAGGCTCTTAGGGTTAGGGTTCGACTCAGGCTCTTAGGGTTAGGGTTAGACTCAGGCTCTTAGGGTTAGGGTTAGACTCAGGCTCTTAGGGTGAGGGTTAGACTCAGGCTCTTAGGGTTAGGGTTAGACTCAGGCTCTTAGGGTTAGGGTTAGACTCAGGCTCTTAGGGTGAGGGTTAGACTCAGGCTCTTAGGGTTAGGGTTAGACTCAGGCTCTTAGGGTGAGGGTTAGACTCAGGCTCTTAGGGTGAGGGTTAGACTCAGGCTCTTAGGGTTAGGGTTAGACTCAGGCTCTTCGGGTTAGGGTTAGACTCAGGCTCTTAGGGTTAGGGTTAGACTCAGGCTCTTAGGGTGAGGGTTAGACTCAGGCTCTTAGGGTGAGGGTTAGACTCAGGCTCTTAGGGTTAGGGTTAGACTCAGGCTCTTCGGGTTAGGGTTAGACTCAGGCTCTTAGTGTTAGGGTTAGACTCAGGCTCTTAGGGTGAGGGTTAGACTCAGGCTCTTAGGGTTAGGGTTAGACTCAGGCTCTTAGGGTTAGGGTTAGACTCAGGCTCTTAGGCTTAGGGTTAGACTCAGGCTCTTAGGGTTAGGGTTAGACTCAGGCTCTTAGGGTTAGGGTTAGACTCAGGCTCTTAGGGTTAGGCTTAGACTCAGGCTCTTAGGGTTAGGGTTAGACTCAGGCTCTTAGGGTTAGGGTTAGACTCAGGCTCTTAGGGTTAGGGTTAGACTCAGGCTCTTAGGGTGAGGGTTAGACTCAGGCTCTTAGGGTGAGGGTTAGACTCAGGCTCCTAGGGTTAGGGTTAGACTCAGGCTCTTAGGGTTAGGGTTCGACTCAGGCTCTTAGGGTTAGGGTTCGACTCAGGCTCTTAGGGTGAGGGTTAGACTCAGGCTCTTAGGGTTAGGGTTCGACTCAGGCTCTTAGGGTTAGGGTTAGACTCAGGCTCTTAGGGTTAGGCTTAGACTCAGGCTCTTAGGGTTAGGGTTAGACTCAGGCTCTTAGGGTTAGGGTTAGACTCAGGCTCTTAGGGTGAGGGTTAGACTCAGGCTCTTAGGGTGAGGGTTAGACTCAGGCTCCTAGGGTTAGGCTTAGACTCAGGCTCTTAGGGTTAGGGTTCGACTCAGGCTCTTAGGGTTAGGGTTCGACTCAGGCTCTTAGGGTGAGGGTTAGACTCAGGCTCTTAGGGTTAGGGTTAGACTCAGGCTCTTAGGCTTAGGGTTAGACTCAGGCTCTTAGGGTTAGACTCAGGCTCTTAGGGTTAGGGTTAGACTCAGGCTCTTAGGGTTAGGGTTAGACTCAGGCTCTTAGGCTTAGGGTTAGACTCAGGCTCTTAGGGTGAGGGTTAGACTCAGGCTCTTCGGGTTAGGGTTAGACTCAGGCTCTTAGGGTGAGGGCTAGACTCAGGCTCTTAGGGTGAGGGTTAGACTCAGGCTCTTAGGGTTAGGGTTAGACTCAGGCTCTTAGGGTTAGGGTTAGACTCAGGCTCTTAGGGTTAGGGTTAGACTCAGGCTCTTAGGGTTAGGGTTAGACTCAGGCTTTTAGGGTGAGGGTTAGACTCAGGCTCTTAGGGTGAGGGTTAGACTCAGGCTCTTAGGGTTAGGGTTCGACTCAGGCTCTTAGGGTTAGGGTTAGACTCAGGCTCTTAGGGTTAGGGTTAGACTCAGGCTCTTAGGGTGAGGGTTAGACTCAGGCTCTTCGGGTTAGGGTTAGACTCAGGCTCTTCTTGTTAGGGTTAGACTCAGGCTCTTAGGGTGAGGGTTAGACTCAGGCTCTTAGGGTTAGGGTTAGACTCAGGCTCTTAGGCTTAGGGTTAGACTCAGGCTCTTAGGGTGAGGGTTAGACTCAGGCTCTTAGGGTTAGGGTTAGACTCAGGCTCTTAGGGCTAGGGTTAGACTCAGGCTCTTAGGGTTAGGGTTAGACTCAGGCTCTTAGGGTGAGGGTTAGACTCAGGCTCTTCGGGTTAGGGTTAGACTCAGGCTCTTAGGGTTAGGGTTAGACTCAGGCTCTTAGGCTTAGGGTTAGACTCAGGCTCTTAGGGTTAGGCTTAGACTCAGGCTCTTAGGGTTACGGTTCGACTCAGGCTCTTAGGGTTAGGGTTAGACTCAGGCTCTTAGGGTTAGGGTTCGACTCAGGCTCTTAGGGTTAGGGTTCGACTCAGGCTCTTAGGGTTAGGGTTCGACTCAGGCTCTTAGGGTTAGGGTTAGACTCAGGCTCTTCGGGTTAGGGTTAGACTCAGGCTCTTAGGCTTAGGGTTAGACTCAGGCTCTTAGGGTGAGGGTTAGACTCAGGCTCTTAGGGTGAGGGTTAGACTCAGGCTCTTAGGCTTAGGGTTAGACTCAGGCTCTTAGGGCTAGGGTTAGACTCAGGCTCTTAGGGTGAGGGTTAGACTCAGGATCTTAGGGTTAGGGTTAGACTCAGGCTCTTAGGGTTAGGGTTAGACTCAGGCTCTTACGGTTAGGGTTAGACTCAGGCTCTTAGGGTTAGGGTTAGACTCAGGATCTTAGGGTTAGGGTTAGACTCTGGCTCTTCTTGTTAGGGTTAGACCCAGGCTCTTAGGGTTAGGGTTAGACTCAGGCTCTTCGGGTTAGGGTTAGACTCAGGCTCTTAGGGCTAGGGTTAGACTCAGGCTCTTAGGGTTAGGGTTAGACTCAGGCTCTTAGGGTGAGGGTTAGACTCAGGCTCTTCGGGTTAGGGTTAGACTCAGGCTCTTCGGGTTAGGGTTCGACTCAGGCTCTTAGGGTTAGGGTTAGACTCAGGCTCTTAGGGTTAGGGTTAGACTCAGGCTCTTAGGGTTAGGGTTCGACTCAGGCTCTTAGGGTTAGGGTTAGACTCAGGCTCTTAGGGTTAGGGTTAGACTCAGGCTCTTAGGGTGAGGGTTCGACTCAGGCTCTTAGGGTTAGGGTTAGACTCAGGCTCTTAGGGTTATAGTTAGACTCAGGCTCTTAGGGTGAGGGTTAGACTCAGGCTCTTAGGGTGAGGGTTAGACTCAGGCTCTTAGGGTTAGGGTTAGACTCAGGCTCTTAGGGTGAGGGTTAGACTCAGGCTCTTAGGGCTAGGGTTAGACTCAGGCTCTTAGGGTTAGGGTTAGACTCAGGCTCTTAGGGTTAGGCTTACACTCAGGCTCTTAGGGTGAGGGTTAGACTCAGGCTCTTAGGGTTAGGGTTAGACTCAGGCTCTTAGGCTTAGGGTTAGACTCAGGCTCTTAGGGTTAGGGTTCGACTCAGGCTCTTAGGGTTAGGGTTAGACTCAGGCTCTTAGGGTTAGGGTTAGACTCAGGCTCTTAGGCTTAGGGTTAGACTCAGGCTCTTAGGGTGAGGGTTAGACTCAGGCTCTTAGGGTGAGGGTTAGACTCAGGCTCTTAGGCTTAGGGTTAGACTCAGGCTCTTAGGGTTAGGGTTAGACTCAGGCTCTTAGGGTTAGGGTTAAACTCAGGCTCTTAGGCTTAGGGTTAGACTCAGGCTCTTAGGCTTAGGGTTAGACTCAGGCTCTTACGGTTAGGGTTAGACTCAGGCTCTTACGGTTAGGGTTAGACTCAGGCTCTTCGGGTTAGGGTTAGACTCAGGCTCTTAGGGTGAGGGTTAGACTCAGGCTCTTAGGGTGAGGGTTAGACTCAGGCTCTTAGGGTTAGGGTTAGATTTAGGCTCTTAGGGTTAGGGTTAGACTCAGGCTCTTAGGGTTAGGGTTAGACTCTGGCTCTTCTTGTTAGGGTTAGACCCAGGCTCTTAGGGTGAGGGTTAGACTCAGGCTCTTAGGGTTAGGGTTAGACTCAGGCTCTTAGGGCTAGGGTTAGACTCAGGCTCTTAGGGTTAGGGTTAGACTCAGGCTCTTAGGGTGAGGGTTAGACTCAGGCTCTTAGGGTTAGGGTTAGACTCAGGCTCTTAGGGTTAGGGTTAGACTCAGGCTCTTAGGGTGAGGGTTAGACTCAGGCTCTTAGGGTTAGGTTTAGACTCAGGCTCTTAGGCTTAGGGTTAGACTCAGGCTCTTAGGGTTAGGGTTAGACTCAGGCTCTTAGGGTTAGGGTTAGACTCAGGCTCTTAGGGTTAGGCTTAGACTCAGGCTCTTAGGGTTAGGGTTAGACTCAGGCTCTTAGGGTTAGGGTTAGACTCAGGCTCTTAGGGTGAGGGTTAGACTCAGGCTCTTCGGGTTAGGGTTAGACTCAGGCTCTTAGGGTTAGGGTTAGACTCAGGCTCTTAGGCTTAGGGTTAGACTCAGGCTCTTAGGGTTAGGGTTAGACTCAGGCTCTTAGGGTTAGGGTTAGACTCAGGATCTTAGGGTTAGGGTTAGACTCAGGCTCTTAGGGTTAGGGTTAGACTCAGGCTCTTCTTGTTAGGGTTCGACTCAGGCTCTTAGGGTTAGGGTTAGACTCAGGCTCTTAGGGTTAGGGTTCGACTCAGGCTCTTAGGGTGAGGGTTAGACTCAGGCTCTTAGGGTTAGGGTTAGACTCAGGCTCTTAGGGTTAGGCTTAGACTCAGGCTCTTAGGGTTAGGCTTAGACTCAGGCTCTTAGGGTTAGGGTTCGACTCAGGCTCTTAAGGTTAGACTCAGGCTCTTAGGGTTAGGGTTAGACTCAGGCTCTTAGGGTTAGGGTTCGACTCAGGCTCTTAGGGTTAGGGTTAGAGTCAGGCTCTTAGGGTTAGGGCTAGACTCAGGCTCTTAGGGTTAGGGTTCGACTCAGGCTCTTAGGGTTAGGCTTAGACTCAGGCTCTTAGGGTTAGGCTTAGACTCAGGCTCTTAGGGTTAGGCTTAGACTCAGGCTCTTAGGGTTAGGGTTAGACTTAGGCTCTTAGGGTTAGGGTTAGACTCAGGCTCTTAGGGTTAGGTTTAGACTCAGGCTCTTAGGTTGAAGGTTAGACTCAGGCTCTTAGGGTTAGGCTTAGACTCAGGCTCTTAGGGTTAGGGTTAGACTCAGGCTCTTAGGGTTAGGGTTAGACTCAGGCTCTTAGGGTTAGGGTTAGACTCAGGCTCTTAGGGTTGGGGTTAGACTCAGGCTCTTAGGGCTAGGGTTAGACTCAGGCTCTTAGGGCTAGGGTTAGACTCAGGCTCTTAGGGTGAGGGTTAGACTCAGGCTCTTAGGGTTAGGGTTAGACTCAGGCTCTTAGGGTTAGGGTTAGACTCAGGCTTTTAGGGTTAGGGTTCGACTCAGGCTCTTAGGGTTAGGGTTCGACTCAGGCTCTTAGGGTTAGGGTTAGACTCAGGCTCTTAGGGTTAGGGTTCGACTCAGGCTCTTAGGGTTAGGGTTAGACTCAGGCTCTTAGGGTTAGGGTTAGACTCAGGCTCTTAGGGTTAGACTCAGGCTCTTAGGGTTAGGGTTAGACTCAGGCTCTTAGGGTTAGGGTTAGACTCAGGCTCTTAGGGTGAGGGTTAGACTCAGGCTCTTCGGGTTAGGGTTAGACTCAGGCTCTTCGGGTTAGGGTTAGACTCAGGCTCTTAGGGTTAGGCTTAGACTCAGGCTCTTAGGGTTAGGCTTAGACTCAGGCTCTTAGGGTTAGGGTTAGACTCAGGCTCTTAGGGTGAGGGTTAGACTCAGGCTCTTAGGGTGAGGGTTAGACTCAGGCTCTTAGGGTTAGGGTTAGACTCAGGCTCTTAGGCTTAGGGTTAGACTCAGGCTCTTAGGCTTAGGGTTAGACTCAGGCTCTTAGGGTGAGGGTTAGACTCAGGCTCTTAGGGTGAGGGTTAGACTCAGGCTCTTAGGCTTAGGGTTAGACTCAGGCTCTTAGGGTTAGGGTTAGACTCAGGCTCTTAGGCTTAGGGTTAGACTCAGGCTCTTAGGCTTAGGGTTAGACTCAGGCTCTTATGGTTAGGGTTAGACTCAGGCTCTTACGGTTAGGGTTAGACTCAGGCTCTTAGGGTTAGGGTTAGACTCAGGCTCTTAGGGTTAGGGTTAGACTCAGGCTCTTAGGGTTAGTGTTAGAGTCAGGCTCTTAGGGTTAGGGTTAGATTTAGGCTCTTAGGGTTAGGGTTAGACTCAGGCTCTTAGGGTTAGGGTTAGACTCTGGCTCTTCTTGTTAGGGTTAGACCCAGGCTCTTAGGGTTAGGGTTAGACTCAGGCTCTTCGGGTTAGGGTTAGACTCAGGCTCTTAGGGCTAGGGTTAGACTCAGGCTCTTAGGGTTAGGGTTAGACTCAGGCTCTTAGGGTGAGGGTTAGACTCAGGCTCTTAGGGTTAGGGTTAGACTCAGGCTCTTAGGGTTAGGGTTAGACTCAGGCTCTTAGGGTGAGGGTTAGACTCAGGCTCTTAGGGTTAGGGTTAGACTCAGGCTCTTAGGGTTAGGCTTAGACTCAGGCTCTTAGGGTTAGGCTTAGACTCAGGCTCTTAGGGTTAGGCTTAGACTCAGGCTCTTAGGGTTAGGGTTAGACTCAGGCTCTTAGGGTTAGGGTTAGACTCAGGCTCTTAGGTTGAGGGTTAGACTCAGGCTCTTAGGGTTAGGGTTAGACTCAGGCTCTTAGGGTGAGGGTTAGACTCAGGCTCTTAGGGTTAGGGTTAGACTCAGGCTCTTAGGGTTAGGGTTAGACTCAGGCTCTTAGGGTTAGGGTTCGACTCATGCTCTTAGGGTTAGGGTTAGACTCAGGCTCTTAGGCTTAGGGTTAGACTCAGGCTCTTAGGGTTAGGGTTAGACTCAGGCTCTTAGGGTTAGGCTTAGACTCAGGCTCTTAGGGTGAGGGTTAGACTCAGGCTCTTAGGGTGAGGGTTAGACTCAGGCTCTTAGGGTTAGGGCTAGACTCAGGCTCTTAGGGTTAGGGTTCGACTCAGGCTCTTAGGGTTAGGCTTAGCCTCAGGCTCTTAGGGTTAGGCTTAGACTCAGGCTCTTAGGGTTAGGCTTAGACTCAGGCTCTTAGGGTTAGGCTTAGACTCAGGCTCTTAGGGTTAGGCTTAGACTCAGGCTCTTAGGGTTAGGCTTAGACTCAGGCTCTTAGGGTTAGGATTAGACTCAGGCTCTTAGGGTTAGGATTAGACTCAGGCTCTTAGGGTGAGGGTTAGACTCAGGCTCTTAGGGTTAGGGTTCGACTCAGGCTCTTAGGGCTAGGGTTAGACTCAGGCTCTTAGGCTTAGGGTTAGACTCAGGCTCTTAGGGTTAGACTCAGGCTCTTAGGGTTAGGGTTAGACTCAGGCTCTTAGGGTTAGGGTTAGACTCAGGCTCTTAGGGTTAGGGTTAGACTCAGGCTCTTAGGGTGAGGGTTAGACTCAGGCTCTTAGGGTGAGGGTTAGACTCAGGCTCTTAGGGTTAGGGTTAGACTCAGGCTCTTCGGGTTAGGGTTAGACTCAGGCTCTTCGGGTTAGGGTTAGACTCAGGCTCTTAGGGTTAGGGTTAGACTCAGGCTCTTAGGGTTAGGGTTAGACTCAGGCTCTTAGGGTGAGGGTTAGACTCAGGCTCTTAGGGTTAGGGTTAGACTCAGGCTCTTCGGGTTAGGCTTAGACTCAGGCTCTTAGGGTTAGGGTTAGACTCAGGCTCTTAGGGTTAGGGTTAGACTCAGGCTCTTAGGGTGAGGGTTAGACTCAGGC
The DNA here is from genome assembly GCF_963210335.1 of Falco punctatus. Classification (NCBI taxonomy): domain Eukaryota; kingdom Metazoa; phylum Chordata; class Aves; order Falconiformes; family Falconidae; genus Falco; species Falco punctatus. The sequence goes on along the minus strand of NW_027660145.1, from coordinate 15,741 downwards.
TCTTAGGGTTAGGGTTAGACTCAGGCTCTTAGGGTTAGGGTTAGACTCAGGCTCTTAGGGTTAGGGTTAGACTCAGGCTCTTAGGGTGAGGGTTAGACTCAGGCTCTTCGGGTTAGGGTTAGACTCAGGCTCTTAGGGTTAGGGTTAGACTCAGGCTCTTAGGGTGAGGGTTAGACTCAGGCTCTTAGGGTTAGGGTTCGACTCAGGCTCTTAGGGTTAGGGTTAGACTCAGGCTCTTAGGGTGAAAGTTAGACTCAGGCTCTTAGGGTTAGGGTTAGACTCAGGCTCTTAGGGTTAGGGTTAGACTCAGGCTCTTAGGGTGAGGGTTAGACTCAGGCTCTTAGGGTTAGGGTTAGACTCAGGCTCTTAGGGTGAGGGTTAGACTCAGGCTCTTAGGTTGAGGGTTAGACTCAGGCTCTTAGGGTTAGGGTTAGACTCAGGCTCTTCGGGTTAGGGTTAGACTCAGGCTCTTAGGGTTAGGGTTAGACTCAGGCTCTTAGGGTGAGGGTTAGACTCAGGCTCTTAGGGTGAGGGTTAGACTCAGGCTCTTAGGGTTAGGGTTAGACTCAGGCTCTTCGGGTTAGGGTTAGACTCAGGCTCTTAGTGTTAGGGTTAGACTCAGGCTCTTAGGGTGAGGGTTAGACTCAGGCTCTTAGGGTTAGGGTTAGACTCAGGCTCTTAGGGTTAGGGTTAGACTCAGGCTCTTAGGCTTAGGGTTAGACTCAGGCTCTTAGGGTTAGGGTTAGACTCAGGCTCTTAGGGTTAGGCTTAGACTCAGGCTCTTAGGGTTAGGGTTAGACTCAGGCTCTTAGGGTTAGGGTTAGACTCAGGCTCTTAGGGTTAGGGTTAGACTCAGGCTCTTAGGGTGAGGGTTAGACTCAGGCTCTTAGGGTGAGGGTTAGACTCAGGCTCCTAGGGTTAGGGTTAGACTCAGGCTCTTAGGGTTAGGGTTCGACTCAGGCTCTTAGGGTTAGGGTTCGACTCAGGCTCTTAGGGTGAGGGTTAGACTCAGGCTCTTAGGGTTAGGGTTCGACTCAGGCTCTTAGGGTTAGGGTTAGACTCAGGCTCTTAGGGTTAGGCTTAGACTCAGGCTCTTAGGGTTAGGGTTAGACTCAGGCTCTTAGGGTTAGGGTTAGACTCAGGCTCTTAGGGTGAGGGTTAGACTCAGGCTCTTAGGGTGAGGGTTAGACTCAGGCTCTTAGGGTTAGGCTTAGACTCAGGCTCTTAGGGTTAGGGTTCGACTCAGGCTCTTAGGGTTAGGGTTCGACTCAGGCTCTTAGGGTGAGGGTTAGACTCAGGCTCTTAGGGTTAGGGTTAGACTCAGGCTCTTAGGCTTAGGGTTAGACTCAGGCTCTTAGGGTTAGACTCAGGCTCTTAGGGTTAGGGTTAGACTCAGGCTCTTAGGGTTAGGGTTAGACTCAGGCTCTTAGGCTTAGGGTTAGACTCAGGCTCTTAGGGTGAGGGTTAGACTCAGGCTCTTCGGGTTAGGGTTAGACTCAGGCTCTTAGGGTGAGGGCTAGACTCAGGCTCTTAGGGTGAGGGTTAGACTCAGGCTCTTAGGGTTAGGGTTAGACTCAGGCTCTTAGGGTTAGGGTTAGACTCAGGCTCTTAGGGTTAGGGTTAGACTCAGGCTCTTAGGGTTAGGGTTAGACTCAGGCTCTTAGGGTTAGGGTTAGACTCAGGCTCTTAGGGTTAGGGTTAGACTCAGGCTTTTAGGGTGAGGGTTAGACTCAGGCTCTTAGGGTGAGGGTTAGACTCAGGCTCTTAGGGTTAGGGTTCGACTCAGGCTCTTAGGGTTAGGGTTAGACTCAGGCTCTTAGGGTTAGGGTTAGACTCAGGCTCTTAGGGTGAGGGTTAGACTCAGGCTCTTCGGGTTAGGGTTAGACTCAGGCTCTTCTTGTTAGGGTTAGACTCAGGCTCTTAGGGTGAGGGTTAGACTCAGGCTCTTAGGGTTAGGGTTAGACTCAGGCTCTTAGGCTTAGGGTTAGACTCAGGCTCTTAGGGTGAGGGTTAGACTCAGGCTCTTAGGGTTAGGGTTAGACTCAGGCTCTTAGGGCTAGGGTTAGACTCAGGCTCTTAGGGTTAGGGTTAGACTCAGGCTCTTAGGGTGAGGGTTAGACTCAGGCTCTTCGGGTTAGGGTTAGACTCAGGCTCTTAGGGTTAGGGTTAGACTCAGGCTCTTAGGCTTAGGGTTAGACTCAGGCTCTTAGGGTTAGGCTTAGACTCAGGCTCTTAGGGTTACGGTTCGACTCAGGCTCTTAGGGTTAGGGTTAGACTCAGGCTCTTAGGGTTAGGGTTCGACTCAGGCTCTTAGGGTTAGGGTTCGACTCAGGCTCTTAGGGTTAGGGTTCGACTCAGGCTCTTAGGGTTAGGGTTAGACTCAGGCTCTTCGGGTTAGGGTTAGACTCAGGCTCTTAGGCTTAGGGTTAGACTCAGGCTCTTAGGGTGAGGGTTAGACTCAGGCTCTTAGGGTGAGGGTTAGACTCAGGCTCTTAGGCTTAGGGTTAGACTCAGGCTCTTAGGGCTAGGGTTAGACTCAGGCTCTTAGGGTGAGGGTTAGACTCAGGATCTTAGGGTTAGGGTTAGACTCAGGCTCTTAGGGTTAGGGTTAGACTCAGGCTCTTACGGTTAGGGTTAGACTCAGGCTCTTAGGGTTAGGGTTAGACTCAGGATCTTAGGGTTAGGGTTAGACTCTGGCTCTTCTTGTTAGGGTTAGACCCAGGCTCTTAGGGTTAGGGTTAGACTCAGGCTCTTCGGGTTAGGGTTAGACTCAGGCTCTTAGGGCTAGGGTTAGACTCAGGCTCTTAGGGTTAGGGTTAGACTCAGGCTCTTAGGGTGAGGGTTAGACTCAGGCTCTTCGGGTTAGGGTTAGACTCAGGCTCTTCGGGTTAGGGTTCGACTCAGGCTCTTAGGGTTAGGGTTAGACTCAGGCTCTTAGGGTTAGGGTTAGACTCAGGCTCTTAGGGTTAGGGTTCGACTCAGGCTCTTAGGGTTAGGGTTAGACTCAGGCTCTTAGGGTTAGGGTTAGACTCAGGCTCTTAGGGTTAGGGTTAGACTCAGGCTCTTAGGGTGAGGGTTAGACTCAGGCTCTTAGGGTGAGGGTTAGACTCAGGCTCTTAGGGTTAGGGTTAGACTCAGGCTCTTCGGGTTAGGGTTAGACTCAGGCTCTTCGGGTTAGGGTTAGACTCAGGCTCTTAGGGTTAGGGTTAGACTCAGGCTCTTAGGGTTAGGGTTAGACTCAGGCTCTTAGGGTTAGGGTTAGACTCAGGCTCTTAGGGTTAGGGTTAGACTCAGGCTCTTCGGGTTAGGCTTAGACTCAGGCTCTTAGGGTTAGGGTTAGACTCAGGCTCTTAGGGTTAGGGTTAGACTCAGGCTCTTAGGGTGAGGGTTAGACTCAGGCTCTTAGGGTTAGGGTTAGACTCAGGCTCTTAGGGTTAGGGTTAGACTCAGGCTCTTAGGGTTAGGGTTAGACTCAGGCTCTTAGGGTGAGGGTTAGACTCAGGCTCTTCGGGTTAGGGTTAGACTCAGGCTCTTAGGGTTAGGGTTAGACTCAGGCTCTTAGGGTGAGGGTTAGACTCAGGCTCTTAGGGTTAGGGTTCGACTCAGGCTCTTAGGGTTAGGGTTAGACTCAGGCTCTTAGGGTGAGGGTTAGACTCAGGCTCTTAGGGTTAGGGTTAGACTCAGGCTCTTAGGGTTAGGGTTAGACTCAGGCTCTTAGGGTGAGGGTTAGACTCAGGCTCTTAGGGTTAGGGTTAGACTCAGGCTCTTAGGGTGAGGGTTAGACTCAGGCTCTTAGGTTGAGGGTTAGACTCAGGCTCTTAGGGTTAGGGTTAGACTCAGGCTCTTCGGGTTAGGGTTAGACTCAGGCTCTTAGGGTTAGGGTTAGACTCAGGCTCTTAGGGTGAGGGTTAGACTCAGGCTCTTAGGGTGAGGGTTAGACTCAGGCTCTTAGGGTTAGGGTTAGACTCAGGCTCTTCGGGTTAGGGTTAGACTCAGGCTCTTAGGGTTAGGGTTAGACTCAGGCTCTTAGGGTGAGGGTTAGACTCAGGCTCTTAGGGTTAGGGTTAGACTCAGGCTCTTAGGGTTAGGGTTAGACTCAGGCTCTTAGGCTTAGGGTTAGACTCAGGCTCTTAGGGTTAGGGTTAGACTCAGGCTCTTAGGGTTAGGCTTAGACTCAGGCTCTTAGGGTTAGGGTTAGACTCAGGCTCTTAGGGTTAGGGTTAGACTCAGGCTCTTAGGCTTAGGGTTAGACTCAGGCTCTTAGGGTGAGGGTTAGACTCAGGCTCTTAGGGTGAGGGTTAGACTCAGGCTCCTAGGGTTAGGGTTAGACTCAGGCTCTTAGGGTTAGGGTTCGACTCAGGCTCTTAGGGTTAGGGTTCGACTCAGGCTCTTAGGGTGAGGCTTAGACTCAGGCTCTTAGGGTTAGGGTTCGACTCAGGCTCTTAGGGTTAGGGTTAGACTCAGGCTCTTAGGGTTAGGGTTAGACTCAGGCTCTTAGGGTTAGGGTTAGACTCAGGCTCTTAGGGTTAGGGTTAGACTCAGGCTCTTAGGGTGAGGGTTAGACTCAGGCTCTTAGGGTGAGGGTTAGACTCAGGCTCCTAGGGTTAGGCTTAGACTCAGGCTCTTAGGGTTAGGGTTCGACTCAGGCTCTTAGGGTTAGGGTTCGACTCAGGCTCTTAGGGTGAGGGTTAGACTCAGGCTCTTAGGGTTAGGGTTAGACTCAGGCTCTTAGGCTTAGGGTTAGACTCAGGCTCTTAGGGTTAGACTCAGGCTCTTAGGGTTAGGGTTAGACTCAGGCTCTTAGGGTTAGGGTTAGACTCAGGCTCTTAGGCTTAGGGTTAGACTCAGGCTCTTAGGGTGAGGGTTAGACTCAGGCTCTTCGGGTTACGGTTAGACTCAGGCTCTTAGGGTGAGGGCTAGACTCAGGCTCTTAGGGTGAGGGTTAGACTCAGGCTCTTAGGGTTAGGGTTAGACTCAGGCTCTTAGGGTTAGGGTTAGACTCAGGCTCTTAGGGTTAGGGTTAGACTCAGGCTCTTAGGGTTAGGGTTAGACTCAGGCTCTTAGGGTTAGGGTTAGACTCAGGCTCTTAGGGTTAGGGTTAGACTCAGGCTTTTAGGGTGAGGGTTAGACTCAGGCTCTTAGGGTGAGGGTTAGACTCAGGCTCTTAGGGTTAGGGTTCGACTCAGGCTCTTAGGGTTAGGGTTAGACTCAGGCTCTTAGGGTTAGGGTTAGACTCAGGCTCTTAGGGTGAGGGTTAGACTCAGGCTCTTCGGGTTAGGGTTAGACTCAGGCTCTTCTTGTTAGGGTTAGACTCAGGCTCTTAGGGTGAGGGTTAGACTCAGGCTCTTAGGGTTAGGGTTAGACTCAGGCTCTTAGGCTTAGGGTTAGACTCAGGCTCTTAGGGTGAGGGTTAGACTCAGGCTCTTAGGGTTAGGGTTAGACTCAGGCTCTTAGGGCTAGGGTTAGACTCAGGCTCTTAGGGTTAGGGTTAGACTCAGGCTCTTAGGGTGAGGGTTAGACTCAGGCTCTTCGGGTTAGGGTTAGACTCAGGCTCTTAGGGTTAGGGTTAGACTCAGGCTCTTAGGCTTAGGGTTAGACTCAGGCTCTTAGGGTTAGGCTTAGACTCAGGCTCTTAGGGTTACGGTTCGACTCAGGCTCTTAGGGTTAGGGTTAGACTCAGGCTCTTAGGGTTAGGGTTCGACTCAGGCTCTTAGGGTTAGGGTTCGACTCAGGCTCTTAGGGTTAGGGTTCGACTCAGGCTCTTAGGGTTAGGGTTAGACTCAGGCTCTTCGGGTTAGGGTTAGACTCAGGCTCTTAGGCTTAGGGTTAGACTCAGGCTCTTAGGGTGAGGGTTAGACTCAGGCTCTTAGGGTGAGGGTTAGACTCAGGCTCTTAGGCTTAGGGTTAGACTCAGGCTCTTAGGGCTAGGGTTAGACTCAGGCTCTTAGGGTGAGGGTTAGACTCAGGATCTTAGGGTTAGGGTTAGACTCAGGCTCTTAGGGTTAGGGTTAGACTCAGGCTCTTACGGTTAGGGTTAGACTCAGGCTCTTAGGGTTAGGGTTAGACTCAGGATCTTAGGGTTAGGGTTAGACTCTGGCTCTTCTTGTTAGGGTTAGACCCAGGCTCTTAGGGTTAGGGTTAGACTCAGGCTCTTCGGGTTAGGGTTAGACTCAGGCTCTTAGGGCTAGGGTTAGACTCAGGCTCTTAGGGTTAGGGTTAGACTCAGGCTCTTAGGGTGAGGGTTAGACTCAGGCTCTTCGGGTTAGGGTTAGACTCAGGCTCTTCGGGTTAGGGTTCGACTCAGGCTCTTAGGGTTAGGGTTAGACTCAGGCTCTTAGGGTTAGGGTTAGACTCAGGCTCTTAGGGTTAGGGTTCGACTCAGGCTCTTAGGGTTAGGGTTAGACTCAGGCTCTTAGGGTTAGGGTTAGACTCAGGCTCTTAGGGTGAGGGTTCGACTCAGGCTCTTAGGGTTAGGGTTAGACTCAGGCTCTTAGGGTTATAGTTAGACTCAGGCTCTTAGGGTGAGGGTTAGACTCAGGCTCTTAGGGTGAGGGTTAGACTCAGGCTCTTAGGGTTAGGGTTAGACTCAGGCTCTTAGGGTGAGGGTTAGACTCAGGCTCTTAGGGCTAGGGTTAGACTCAGGCTCTTAGGGTTAGGGTTAGACTCAGGCTCTTAGGGTTAGGCTTACACTCAGGCTCTTAGGGTGAGGGTTAGACTCAGGCTCTTAGGGTTAGGGTTAGACTCAGGCTCTTAGGCTTAGGGTTAGACTCAGGCTCTTAGGGTTAGGGTTAGACTCAGGCTCTTAGGGTTAGGGTTCGACTCAGGCTCTTAGGGTTAGGGTTCGACTCAGGCTCTTAGGGTTAGGGTTAGACTCAGGCTCTTAGGGTTAGGGTTAGACTCAGGCTCTTAGGCTTAGGGTTAGACTCAGGCTCTTAGGGTGAGGGTTAGACTCAGGCTCTTAGGGTGAGGGTTAGACTCAGGCTCTTAGGCTTAGGGTTAGACTCAGGCTCTTAGGGTTAGGGTTAGACTCAGGCTCTTAGGGTTAGGGTTAAACTCAGGCTCTTAGGCTTAGGGTTAGACTCAGGCTCTTAGGCTTAGGGTTAGACTCAGGCTCTTACGGTTAGGGTTAGACTCAGGCTCTTACGGTTAGGGTTAGACTCAGGCTCTTCGGGTTAGGGTTAGACTCAGGCTCTTAGGGTGAGGGTTAGACTCAGGCTCTTAGGGTGAGGGTTAGACTCAGGCTCTTAGGGTTAGGGTTAGATTTAGGCTCTTAGGGTTAGGGTTAGACTCAGGCTCTTAGGGTTAGGGTTAGACTCTGGCTCTTCTTGTTAGGGTTAGACCCAGGCTCTTAGGGTTAGGGTTAGACTCAGGCTCTTAGGGTTAGGGTTAGACTCAGGCTCTTAGGGCTAGGGTTAGACTCAGGCTCTTAGGGTTAGGGTTAGACTCAGGCTCTTAGGGTGAGGGTTAGACTCAGGCTCTTAGGGTTAGGGTTAGACTCAGGCTCTTAGGGTTAGGGTTAGACTCAGGCTCTTAGGGTGAGGGTTAGACTCAGGCTCTTAGGGTTAGGGTTAGACTCAGGCTCTTAGGCTTAGGGTTAGACTCAGGCTCTTAGGGTTAGGGTTCGACTCAGGCTCTTAGGGTGAGGGTTAGACTCAGGCTCTTAGGGTTAGGCTTAGACTCAGGCTCTTAGGGTTAGGGTTAGACTCAGGCTCTTAGGGTTAGGGTTAGACTCAGGCTCTTAGGGTGAGGGTTAGACTCAGGCTCTTCGGGTTAGGGTTAGACTCAGGCTCTTAGGGTTAGGGTTAGACTCAGGCTCTTAGGCTTAGGGTTAGACTCAGGCTCTTAGGGTTAGGGTTAGACTCAGGCTCTTAGGGTTAGGGTTAGACTCAGGATCTTAGGGTTAGGGTTAGACTCAGGCTCTTAGGGTTAGGGTTAGACTCAGGCTCTTCTTGTTAGGGTTCGACTCAGGCTCTTAGGGTTAGGGTTAGACTCAGGCTCTTAGGGTTAGGGTTCGACTCAGGCTCTTAGGGTGAGGGTTAGACTCAGGCTCTTAGGGTTAGGGTTAGACTCAGGCTCTTAGGGTTAGGCTTAGACTCAGGCTCTTAGGGTTAGGCTTAGACTCAGGCTCTTAGGGTTAGGGTTCGACTCAGGCTCTTAAGGTTAGACTCAGGCTCTTAGGGTTAGGGTTAGACTCAGGCTCTTAGGGTTAGGGTTCGACTCAGGCTCTTAGGGTTAGGGTTAGAGTCAGGCTCTTAGGGTTAGGGCTAGACTCAGGCTCTTAGGGTTAGGGTTCGACTCAGGCTCTTAGGGTTAGGCTTAGACTCAGGCTCTTAGGGTTAGGCTTAGACTCAGGCTCTTAGGGTTAGGCTTACACTCAGGCTCTTAGGGTTAGGGTTAGACTTAGGCTCTTAGGGTTAGGGTTAGACTCAGGCTCTTAGGGTTAGGTTTAGACTCAGGCTCTTAGGTTGAAGGTTAGACTCAGGCTCTTAGGGTTAGGCTTAGACTCAGGCTCTTAGGGTTAGGGTTAGACTCAGGCTCTTAGGGTTAGGGTTAGACTCAGGCTCTTAGGGTGAGGGTTAGACTCAGGCTCTTAGGGTTGGGGTTAGACTCAGGCTCTTAGGGCTAGGGTTAGACTCAGGCTCTTAGGGCTAGGGTTAGACTCAGGCTCTTAGGGTGAGGGTTAGACTCAGGCTCTTAGGGTTAGGGTTAGACTCAGGCTCTTAGGGTTAGGGTTAGACTCAGGCTTTTAGGGTTAGGGTTCGACTCAGGCTCTTAGGGTTAGGGTTCGACTCAGGCTCTTAGGGTTAGGGTTAGACTCAGGCTCTTAGGGTTAGGGTTCGACTCAGGCTCTTAGGGTTAGGGTTAGACTCAGGCTCTTAGGCTTAGGGTTAGACTCAGGCTCTTAGGGTTAGACTCAGGCTCTTAGGGTTAGGGTTAGACTCAGGCTCTTAGGGTTAGGGTTAGACTCAGGCTCTTAGGGTGAGGGTTAGACTCAGGCTCTTCGGGTTAGGGTTAGACTCAGGCTCTTCGGGTTAGGGTTAGACTCAGGCTCTTAGGGTTAGGCTTAGACTCAGGCTCTTAGGGTTAGGCTTAGACTCAGGCTCTTAGGGTTAGGGTTAGACTCAGGCTCTTAGGGTGAGGGTTAGACTCAGGCTCTTAGGGTGAGGGTTAGACTCAGGCTCTTAGGGTTAGGCTTAGACTCAGGCTCTTAGGGTTAGGGTTAGACTCAGGCTCTTAGGGTGAGGGTTAGACTCAGGCTCTTAGGGTGAGGGTTAGACTCAGGCTCTTAGGGTGAGGGTTAGACTCAGGCTCTTAGGCTTAGGGTTAGACTCAGGCTCTTAGGGTTAGGGTTAGACTCAGGCTCTTAGGCTTAGGGTTAGACTCAGGCTCTTAGGCTTAGGGTTAGACTCAGGCTCTTATGGTTAGGGTTAGACTCAGGCTCTTACGGTTAGGGTTAGACTCAGGCTCTTAGGGTTAGGGTTAGACTCAGGCTCTTAGGGTTAGGGTTAGACTCAGGCTCTTAGGGTTAGTGTTAGAGTCAGGCTCTTAGGGTTAGGGTTAGATTTAGGCTCTTAGGGTTAGGGTTAGACTCAGGCTCTTAGGGTTAGGGTTAGACTCTGGCTCTTCTTGTTAGGGTTAGACCCAGGCTCTTAGGGTTAGGCTTAGACTCAGGCTCTTCGGGTTAGGGTTAGACTCAGGCTCTTAGGGCTAGGGTTAGACTCAGGCTCTTAGGGTTAGGGTTAGACTCAGGCTCTTAGGGTGAGGGTTAGACTCAGGCTCTTAGGGTTAGGGTTAGACTCAGGCTCTTAGGGTTAGGGTTAGACTCAGGCTCTTAGGGTGAGGGTTAGACTCAGGCTCTTAGGGTTAGGGTTAGACTCAGGCTCTTAGGGTTAGGCTTAGACTCAGGCTCTTAGGGTTAGGCTTAGACTCAGGCTCTTAGGGTTAGGCTTAGACTCAGGCTCTTAGGGTTAGGGTTAGACTCAGGCTCTTAGGGTTAGGGTTAGACTCAGGCTCTTAGGTTGAGGGTTAGACTCAGGCTCTTAGGGTTAGGGTTAGACTCAGGCTCTTAGGGTGAGGGTTAGACTCAGGCTCTTAGGGTTAGGGTTAGACTCAGGCTCTTAGGGTTAGGGTTCGACTCATGCTCTTAGGGTTAGGGTTAGACTCAGGCTCTTAGGCTTAGGGTTAGACTCAGGCTCTTAGGGTTAGGGTTAGACTCAGGCTCTTAGGGTTAGGCTTAGACTCAGGCTCTTAGGGTGAGGGTTAGACTCAGGCTCTTAGGGTGAGGGTTAGACTCAGGCTCTTAGGGTTAGGGCTAGACTCAGGCTCTTAGGGTTAGGGTTCGACTCAGGCTCTTAGGGTTAGGCTTAGCCTCAGGCTCTTAGGGTTAGGCTTAGACTCAGGCTCTTAGGGTTAGGCTTAGACTCAGGCTCTTAGGGTTAGGCTTAGACTCAGGCTCTTAGGGTTAGGCTTAGACTCAGGCTCTTAGGGTTAGGCTTAGACTCAGGCTCTTAGGGTTAGGATTAGACTCAGGCTCTTAGGGTTAGGATTAGACTCAGGCTCTTAGGGTGAGGGTTAGACTCAGGCTCTTAGGGTTAGGGTTCGACTCAGGCTCTTAGGGCTAGGGTTAGACTCAGGCTCTTAGGCTTAGGGTTAGACTGAGGCTCTTAGGGTTAGACTCAGGCTCTTAGGGTTAGGGTTAGACTCAGGCTCTTAGGGTTAGGGTTAGACTCAGGCTCTTAGGCTTAGGGTTAGACTCAGGCTCTTAGGGTTAGGGTTAGACTCAGGCTCTTAGGGTGAGGGTTAGACTCAGGCTCTTAGGGTGAGGGTTAGACTCAGGCTCTTAGGGTTAGGGTTAGACTCAGGCTCTTCGGGTTAGGGTTAGACTCAGGCTCTTCGGGTTAGGGTTAGACTCAGGCTCTTAGGGTTAGGGTTAGACTCAGGCTCTTAGGGTTAGGGTTAGACTCAGGCTCTTAGGGTGAGGGTTAGACTCAGGCTCTTAGGGTTAGGGTTAGACTCAGGCTCTTAGGGCTAGGGTTAGACTCAGGCTCTTAGGGTTAGGGTTAGACTCAGGCTCTTAGGGTGAGGGTTAGACTCAGGCTCTTCGGGTTAGGGTTAGACTCAGGCTCTTAGGGTTAGGGTTAGACTCAGGCTCTTAGGCTTAGGGTTAGACTCAGGCTCTTAGGGTTAGGCTTAGACTCAGGCTCTTAGGGTTACGGTTCGACTCAGGCTCTTAGGGTTAGGGTTCGACTCAGGCTCTTAGGGTTAGGGTTCGACTCAGGCTCTTAGGGTTAGGGTTCGACTCAGGCTCTTAGGGTTAGGGTTAGACTCAGGCTCTTCGGGTTAGGGTTAGACTCAGGCTCTTAGGCTTAGGGTTAGACTCAGGCTCTTAGGGTGAGGGTTAGACTCAGGCTCTTAGGGTGAGGGTTAGACTCAGGCTCTTAGGCTTAGGGTTAGACTCAGGCTCTTAGGGCTAGGGTTAGACTCAGGCTCTTAGGGTGAGGGTTAGACTCAGGATCTTAGGGTTAGGGTTAGACTCAGGCTCTTAGGGTTAGGGTTAGACTCAGGCTCTTACGGTTAGGGTTAGACTCAGGCTCTTAGGGTTAGGGTTAGACTCAGGATCTTAGGGTTAGGGTTAGACTCTGGCTCTTCTTGTTAGGGTTAGACCCAGGCTCTTAGGGTTAGGGTTAGACTCAGGCTCTTCGGGTTAGGGTTAGACTCAGGCTCTTAGGGCTAGGGTTAGACTCAGGCTCTTAGGGTTAGGGTTAGACTCAGGCTCTTAGGGTGAGGGTTAGACTCAGGCTCTTCGGGTTAGGGTTAGACTCAGGCTCTTCGGGTTAGGGTTCGACTCAGGCTCTTAGGGTTAGGGTTAGACTCAGGCTCTTAGGGTTAGGGTTAGACTCAGGCTCTTAGGGTTAGGGTTCGACTCAGGCTCTTAGGGTTAGGGTTAGACTCAGGCTCTTAGGGTTAGGGTTAGACTCAGGCTCTTAGGGTTAGGGTTAGACTCAGGCTCTTAGGGTGAGGGTTAGACTCAGGCTCTTAGGGTGAGGGTTAGACTCAGGCTCTTAGGGTTAGGGTTAGACTCAGGCTCTTCGGGTTAGGGTTAGACTCAGGCTCTTCGGGTTAGGGTTAGACTCAGGCTCTTAGGGTTAGGGTTAGACTCAGGCTCTTAGGGTTAGGGTTAGACTCAGGCTCTTAGGGTTAGGGTTAGAGTCAGGCTCTTAGGGTTAGGGTTAGACTCAGGCTCTTCGGGTTAGGCTTAGACTCAGGCTCTTAGGGTTAGGGTTAGACTCAGGCTCTTAGGGTTAGGGTTAGACTCAGGCTCTTAGGGTGAGGGTTAGACTCAGGCTCTTAGGGTTAGGGTTAGACTCAGGCTCTTAGGGTTAGGGTTAGACTCAGGCTCTTAGGGTTAGGGTTAGACTCAGGCTCTTAGGGTGAGGGTTAGACTCAGGCTCTTCGGGTTAGGGTTAGACTCAGGCTCTTAGGGTTAGGGTTAGACTCAGGCTCTTAGGGTGAGGGTTAGACTCAGGCTCTTAGGGTTAGGGTTCGACTCAGGCTCTTAGGGTTAGGGTTAGACTCAGGCTCTTAGGGTGAGGGTTAGACTCAGGCTCTTAGGGTTAGGGTTAGACTCAGGCTCTTAGGGTTAGGGTTAGACTCAGGCTCTTAGGGTGAGGGTTAGACTCAGGCTCTTAGGGTTAGGGTTAGACTCAGGCTCTTAGGGTGAGGGTTAGACTCAGGCTCTTAGGTTGAGGGTTAGACTCAGGCTCTTAGGGTTAGGGTTAGACTCAGGCTCTTCGGGTTAGGGTTAGACTCAGGCTCTTAGGGTTAGGGTTAGACTCAGGCTCTTAGGGTGAGGGTTAGACTCAGGCTCTTAGGGTGAGGGTTAGACTCAGGCTCTTAGGGTTAGGGTTAGACTCAGGCTCTTCGGGTTAGGGTTAGACTCAGGCTCTTAGTGTTAGGGTTAGACTCAGGCTCTTAGGGTGAGGGTTAGACTCAGGCTCTTAGGGTTAGGGTTAGACTCAGGCTCTTAGGGTTAGGGTTAGACTCAGGCTCTTAGGCTTAGGGTTAGACTCAGGCTCTTAGGGTTAGGGTTAGACTCAGGCTCTTAGGGTTAGGCTTAGACTCAGGCTCTTAGGGTTAGGGTTAGACTCAGGCTCTTAGGGTTAGGGTTAGACTCAGGCTCTTAGGGTTAGGGTTAGACTCAGGCTCTTAGGGTGAGGGTTAGACTCAGGCTCTTAGGGTGAGGGTTAGACTCAGGCTCCTAGGGTTAGGGTTAGACTCAGGCTCTTAGGGTTAGGGTTCGACTCAGGCTCTTAGGGTTAGGGTTCGACTCAGGCTCTTAGGGTGAGGGTTAGACTCAGGCTCTTAGGGTTAGGGTTCGACTCAGGCTCTTAGGGTTAGGGTTAGACTCAGGCTCTTAGGGTTAGGCTTAGACTCAGGCTCTTAGGGTTAGGGTTAGACTCAGGCTCTTAGGGTTAGGGTTAGACTCAGGCTCTTAGGGTGAGGGTTAGACTCAGGCTCTTAGGGTGAGGGTTAGACTCAGGCTCCTAGGGTTAGGCTTAGACTCAGGCTCTTAGGGTTAGGGTTCGACTCAGGCTCTTAGGGTTAGGGTTCGACTCAGGCTCTTAGGGTGAGGGTTAGACTCAGGCTCTTAGGGTTAGGGTTAGACTCAGGCTCTTAGGCTTAGGGTTAGACTCAGGCTCTTAGGGTTAGACTCAGGCTCTTAGGGTTAGGGTTAGACTCAGGCTCTTAGGGTTAGGGTTAGACTCAGGCTCTTAGGCTTAGGGTTAGACTCAGGCTCTTAGGGTGAGGGTTAGACTCAGGCTCTTCGGGTTACGGTTAGACTCAGGCTCTTAGGGTGAGGGCTAGACTCAGGCTCTTAGGGTGAGGGTTAGACTCAGGCTCTTAGGGTTAGGGTTAGACTCAGGCTCTTAGGGTTAGGGTTAGACTCAGGCTCTTAGGGTTAGGGTTAGACTCAGGCTCTTAGGGTTAGGGTTAGACTCAGGCTCTTAGGGTTAGGGTTAGACTCAGGCTCTTAGGGTTAGGGTTAGACTCAGGCTTTTAGGGTGAGGGTTAGACTCAGGCTCTTAGGGTGAGGGTTAGACTCAGGCTCTTAGGGTTAGGGTTCGACTCAGGCTCTTAGGGTTAGGGTTAGACTCAGGCTCTTAGGGTTAGGGTTAGACTCAGGCTCTTAGGGTGAGGGTTAGACTCAGGCTCTTCGGGTTAGGGTTAGACTCAGGCTCTTCTTGTTAGGGTTAGACTCAGGCTCTTAGGGTGAGGGTTAGACTCAGGCTCTTAGGGTTAGGGTTAGACTCAGGCTCTTAGGCTTAGGGTTAGACTCAGGCTCTTAGGGTGAGGGTTAGACTCAGGCTCTTAGGGTTAGGGTTAGACTCAGGCTCTTAGGGCTAGGGTTAGACTCAGGCTCTTAGGGTTAGGGTTAGACTCAGGCTCTTAGGGTGAGGGTTAGACTCAGGCTCTTCGGGTTAGGGTTAGACTCAGGCTCTTAGGGTTAGGGTTAGACTCAGGCTCTTAGGCTTAGGGTTAGACTCAGGCTCTTAGGGTTAGGCTTAGACTCAGGCTCTTAGGGTTACGGTTCGACTCAGGCTCTTAGGGTTAGGGTTAGACTCAGGCTCTTAGGGTTAGGGTTCGACTCAGGCTCTTAGGGTTAGGGTTCGACTCAGGCTCTTAGGGTTAGGGTTCGACTCAGGCTCTTAGGGTTAGGGTTAGACTCAGGCTCTTCGGGTTAGGGTTAGACTCAGGGTCTTCGGGTTAGGGTTAGACTCAGGCTCTTAGGGTGAGGGTTAGACTCAGGCTCTTAGGGTGAGGGTTAGACTCAGGCTCTTAGGCTTAGGGTTAGACTCAGGCTCTTAGGGCTAGGGTTAGACTCAGGCTCTTAGGGTGAGGGTTAGACTCAGGATCTTAGGGTTAGGGTTAGACTCAGGCTCTTAGGGTTAGGGTTAGACTCAGGCTCTTACGGTTAGGGTTAGACTCAGGCTCTTAGGGTTAGGGTTAGACTCAGGATCTTAGGGTTAGGGTTAGACTCTGGCTCTTCTTGTTAGGGTTAGACCCAGGCTCTTAGGGTTAGGGTTAGACTCAGGCTCTTCGGGTTAGGGTTAGACTCAGGCTCTTAGGGCTAGGGTTAGACTCAGGCTCTTAGGGTTAGGGTTAGACTCAGGCTCTTAGGGTGAGGGTTAGACTCAGGCTCTTCGGGTTAGGGTTAGACTCAGGCTCTTCGGGTTAGGGTTCGACTCAGGCTCTTAGGGTTAGGGTTAGACTCAGGCTCTTAGGGTTAGGGTTAGACTCAGGCTCTTAGGGTTAGGGTTCGACTCAGGCTCTTAGGGTTAGGGTTAGACTCAGGCTCTTAGGGTTAGGGTTAGACTCAGGCTCTTAGGGTGAGGGTTCGACTCAGGCTCTTAGGGTTAGGGTTAGACTCAGGCTCTTAGGGTTATAGTTAGACTCAGGCTCTTAGGGTGAGGGTTAGACTCAGGCTCTTAGGGTGAGGGTTAGACTCAGGCTCTTAGGGTTAGGGTTAGACTCAGGCTCTTAGGGTGAGGGTTAGACTCAGGCTCTTAGGGCTAGGGTTAGACTCAGGCTCTTAGGGTTAGGGTTAGACTCAGGCTCTTAGGGTTAGGCTTACACTCAGGCTCTTAGGGTGAGGGTTAGACTCAGGCTCTTAGGGTTAGGGTTAGACTCAGGCTCTTAGGCTTAGGGTTAGACTCAGGCTCTTAGGGTTAGGGTTAGACT